>NC_056726.1:1783038032-1783060532 GCF_019279795.1 Protopterus annectens | reverse complement strand
AGATAGAACAGGACAGAGAACAATGGCATCTACCACAGTCTGTACAGAGCCCATGGTTCGTAACCGCAATACACATACAGTCGTCAATCATCCTACCTCAGGGGTCTGCAACCTGCAGCTCTGGAGCCACATGTGTCTCTTCAACCCTGCTGTAGTGGCTCCTTGTACCTCTGAGGATTAATGGACATTCTACCACACAACACACACTCACCCACACACATACACACACACACACACACACACACACACACACACACACACACACACACACACACACACACACACACACACACACACACACACACACACACACACACAGATCAAGCAATCACAACACAGGAACACAATTATGGAGATATGTTAGGCATTGTTCTTATACACTTAGCTATATTATATTTAGTATAACTATATATGAAACCGTATATGCTCTGCTATCTTCATTGTAGGAGTCAGATAGCTGTTGTACCTCCCAATTAATTTAGTTTGGAGGGTGACGGGTCAGGAATGGCTCTTTGGATAGTGAAGGCTCCAGACCCCTGCCCTACATACACAGACCACAATACTGTACACAAAAACACAGACTGTCCAGGTAATGTCCTCAGAAACAGCTCCTACTACACACAACATGTCCAGCAGTCTGTTATCTGACTGGCTTGTTATCAGGCATGATGTCAATAAATAATGGTGTACAGACCATATACACCATATATATATATATATATATATATATATATATATATATATATATATATATATATATATGTGGGCTTCATTTGCACAACACATGTGTGCACATCTGCAGTCTAGAGGTCAGTGTATGTAACAGTGTGCTATGACCCTGTAGGTCAGTGTATGGTGGGCATGCACCATAAGTATCCTAGGGTGTTGCACCATGTGAGGAATATCAGTAGTAAGCTGCCTTAAGGTATGCGGATGTACATTACCATACATTTCACCATGTGAACATTGCTGGCCTACTACTTACTGCCATTAGTGTGATTGTGATGATTTCAGTTATGCCACAGTGGTTCTCTGGTTCGATCCTCGGGTGGGGTGCCTTCTGTGCAGAGTCTGCATGTCCTCCTGCGGTCACGTGGGTTTCCTCCGGGTGCTCCGGTTTCCTCCCACATCCCAAAGACATGCTGCAAGTGGATTGGACGCTCTAAATTGGCCCTAGGTGTGAGTGTGTGTGCCTTCTGTGGAAGATTGGGTGCCGGGTTGGCAACTCAACACCGTAAAACTCCACTGCTAATCATGAGTGGACAAGGTGATCTGCTGTGGCGACCCCTAACCGGGAAAAAGCCAAAAGAAGAAGAAGAATTATGTGACATATACCACCCATAGTGTCAACCCACGTCTTTTCCCCTAGGGATTGCATGCAGAGTGTATTAAGAGGCCGCTGGGCTATGCATCTGCATTACATACTGTTGATTGCTTGTTATGCTGTGGCCAAGTCTGTCTTTCCTGTTGTACTACTTGACGTCCTTGGCATGGATGTGATGTTTTCGGATTACTGTAATAAATGATCTGTTTGAGTGTTGCATTACTCTGTTTGTATGTATGTCAAAGCATAATCAGCTATATGACATGGCATATACAACTGTAATAGTACACAACTGAACCTTTCCTATGTATACAAACCTGTGTGTTGTGTTACATCCTTTGACTTCTCTGTGGGTATATGTGTTAGGCAACAATTGTCTGTGGTATGGTTGACTCATACACTGCCCATCAGATGAAATTGCAGCTGTAGGGATACTGGCTGTTCAGTATGGTGTGCACCCTCTGATTATGTATCTTCCTAGAAATACCTCTGTGTGTGTGTATGTGTAGTTACATATATATTTATACACATATACCAGTATCTGCATACATGTGTCTGTGTATAGCTATCATAGGACTGTTTATTGCTTACAAATTGTACATTCACTATGGTAGCCAGACTGTACTGCATAATATGTTATCAATACCAGCCTGACATACTACAGGTGGGATGGCTTACTGTTAACAGCTTGTGGCCATGTAGTGCCAGGTCCTGGTTATGGCATTTGCAACAGTTGGTAATGTACTGCAGGGCAAACCTGTTTTGCTAGGTGGGGGGATATCAGTACCTGTAAGACATATGTTGCTTGAGCCCCCTCACCCCATTAACGGTGCTTGTGTTCATATATGTCTTTGTTATGTTCTCTATTATATCTATAGATATATATCTGTATATACATATCTATATCTATATATATTTCTATATATATATATATATATATATATAAATATATATATATATATATATATATATATATATATATATATATATATATATATATATATATATAGGTTTATAGGTTCATAGGTAAGTACTAGGCTATCTGCCCATGGGCATTTATAAGCCTAGCCACAGAGTGATGGCTTTCGCCTCCCCATTAGATTAGTAACCTGGGCCTCTGTCAACAGGGCTCCTGAAGTGATCCCAGGGTAGAACTAACGATTACCCATCCTTTCATCAAGATTTCTTTTGAAGAGGGTCAGAGAGGAGCTCTGTCGAATATGGATTGCGATTCTATTCCAGAGTGAGGGGAGTCGCTGGGACAGGAATCTATCCCTCCAGCATGTCCTGTTTATTGTTGTACATAGGTTCAAGTCACTAGAACGAGTGGTTCTAAGGGATCTCGTTTTTTTGAGGTGAAGCATGTCCATTAGTTCAGGGTTTGACATGGCCCTATAGGTCAGGCATAGGTCACCTCTGAGCAGACAGTAAGCGACTGAGAAGAGCTGGAGCTTCATAGCGTAATTGTTTAAGGCCCTTAATCCTCTTAGTGAGGTACTTCTGTGGTCTTTCTAGTTGTTGCAGGTGTCTAGTGAGGTACATCCCAAATGGGGCATTGTACTCTATTATGGGCCTAATGAGTGAGGAGTAAAGGGGCACAATCACCTCCTTGGATCTGGATGAGAAACCCTTTGTGATCAGGTGTGCCACATAGAAGGATTTCCTGACAGTTTTGGCTATGTGGTTATCAAAGGAGAGCATGCTATCTACTTGGGTACCCAGATCCCTAATTACTTCTTCTGTACTTAGTGGATTCCCATCTATGTGGTAGTTTGTAGATACTTTGTTTTTTCCAAATGGGATTACTATGCATTTTTTGGCATTTAGCTTGAGGCCATGACTTTGACACCAAGTGTTTGTCTCTGTGAGACCCTTTTGCAGGATGTCTGTGTCAGCTGGAGAGTCAATTATTGCACCCAACTTACAGTTGTCTGCGAACTTGGTTAGCCACAGTCCCTCCGCCTTTGCCTGTACTTCGGAGAAATATATACCGAACAGGAGGGGTCCCAGGACTGAGCGCTGTGGGACTCCGCTTGTGACTGGTTTAGAGTCAGAAATGGCGCCTGCCAGTCTTACTGTGTGGGTTCTGTCTGAGAGCCAATTGGCAACCCATCTCCATGACATGGGGGTTGATATTTAAGCTGGTGAGTTTGTCTATGATTCCTGAGTGTGGGATGGTGTGGAATGCCTTAGCAAGGTCCAGATATGCTGTGTGGACCACCTTCCCTTCATCTATGGCCTTGGTGACTATTTCGAAGAAGTAAACCAAGTTCAGGAGGCAAGATCTGCCTTTAACAAAGCCAAACTGGGTGGGGTCCATTGTCTGGAGGTTCCCAATGTCCCTGTTAATGAGCTCCATGATAATGCGTTCCATGGCTTTGCAGACCAAGCTAGTCAAGCTTATAGGGCGATAGTTCCCAGGGTCAGTTGTGGCACCACCTTTGTGGAGTGGTACGACTGTTGCTGTACACCATTGCTTGGGTATATGGCCTGCAGAGAGGCTGAGTATCAATAGTGATTTGATATGGGGGGTTATTTCATTTTGAAGCTCATGTAAGACACAACCTGGGATAGGATCTGGTCCCATTGATGCTGTGTTTCTGGCCTTTGCATCTATATATCTATCTATCTATCTATATATATATATATATATATATATATATACATATATATAATATATATATATATATATATATATATATCTATATATATATATATATATATATATATATGGATATATATATATATATATATATATATATACATATATATATATATATATATATATATATATATATATATGCAGGCATATATGTATAGATGTATGCATGGAGAGAGAGAGGTATATATATATATATATATATATATATATATATATATATATATATATATATATATATTTTTTTTTTTTTCACACACACACACACACACACACACACACACACACACACACACACACACACACACACACATCTAGATGTTAAAGTACATTTTCTGTTCTGTTGTATGATTTTGCTGGATGATGTTTGTCATAACATCAGATTTATGTATATCTGGCATGGCTTAGTGATAAATCACTTTGTCTATGGTTTGCAGGGTCCTGGGTTTGAGCCTTGCAGTGGCTGTTTATTTTGTTTCGGGGCAGAACACGGGCCGTTGGATACAGAGGGATTAAGGCATTTTAAAGCAGTTGTAAGCGGGTTTGCACATGTTTGCGCGGTGTTCAGCACTGCTAACTTCCGGTTACAGTTTATTATACTCAGTTAGCTTCCAAATTGCTTAACCTGTGTGGGCATTGCTTACTCACGCGCAAACAGGCTTAAACCCGCTTACAACTGCTCAAAAGTGCCTTAATCCCTCTGTATCCAATGGGCTGTGTTGTGCCCTGCAACCAAATAAACAGCTCCTGCAAGGCTCAAACCCAGAACCCTACACACCATTGACAAAGTGATTTACCACTAAGCCATGCCAGATACAAATAAATCCAATGTTTTCAGTAACATATCATGCAGTCCAGTCATGCAACATTACAAAGAATGTATACCAACATCTAGATGTATGTGTGTGTAAATATATTAATATCTAAACGGATACTACATATCTATATATGTATATATATATATATATATATATATATATATATATATTTATATATTTCTAAAAGTATATACATACATATTAATACATATGAACATATATACATGCAAATGCCTACATCAACACATATGTGCCTACACCTATATGTCTACGTATACACAGCAAGTTACATATGTGTATGCAGATATATATCTATGTAGGTATATACGGACATAGGTATATATATGTAAGCAGATATATATATATATCTATATAGGTATATATGGCCATACATCTGTAGAAAGCAATGGCAGATTAACAAAAACACATATGTCCACATGCATCGTTAATGCGGTTTTGAGGCCCCACACACTATACGTCTTGTACGAATGGGCATCCCCCCACAGCCAAACACGTCCACACTGCAATACACTACCAAGTGTTGCAGATCCCATAACCAGGACCTGACACGACATGGGCACAAGATGTTAACAGTACTACATCCCATCTGTATGATATCAGGCTGGTATTAGTAACATATCATGCAGTACAGTCTACCTCCCATAGGAAATGTAAAATGTGGAAGCCATCACCATCTCCAGGATACAGATACACAGACACAGATATGCAGATGCATATATATATATATATATATATATATATATATATATATATATATATATATATATATATATATATATATATATATATATATATATATATACATGTGATTACATGAAGATATATGTACAGTAAGATGCATATGTAGAAGGTGCACACAATATGGAACAACCACTATGCCTACAGTTAACACCTGAACAACTGGACACTGTACGGGCCACCCATACAAATGACAATCATTGCCTGCAACATATACCCACAGAGAGGTCATAGGGAAAACACCACACACAGGTTTGCAGAAATGGAATACCTTTAATTGTGTACTATTACAGTTCTATATGCCATGTCATATAGCTGTTCAGACAATGACATCCATATAAACAGAGTAATGCAACTGTGAAACTGTTATACTAATACAGTAGTCTGGAAAGGTTCACAACTGCTGCTGTCCAGGCCAAGCCCTTCAAATTTTACAATAGGTAGGACAGACTGGGCCACAGGATACCAATCAATTAACAGTATGTAATGCAGGTGTATAGTTCAGCAGCCTCTATCTACACTCTGTACAAAATCACTAGGTGGTAAAGATGTCATGTGACCAAATGGGTTGTAACTGTTACATAACAAGGCATAACTGACACCATCACATGCACACTGACAAACAGAACAGTCTGTATGGCAGGAGGCAGTAGGCTTGCATTAACCCAATTTATGTAAGCAATGTAAATATAAGTGAAGTATACGGTACTGTGCATCCAGATACCTTAAGGCAGCTCACCCCTGATACCCCCACATTTTTTAACAGCCTAGGTCATTTATGGTGGCCCCCCCGACTCACTAATACAGGGCCATATACCACTGTTACATACACTGGCCTCTGGAGTGCGTAAGAGCACACATGTATTGTGTAGGTGACGCCCACACATATATGGCCACAGTCCCTCCATATGTGTGGGGGGATACAACAGCAGTGGACTGATGGCAGCAAAGGCAGTGTGATATACTCACAGCCCACTGTGCAGCAACCCCCGACAGCATGTCATATGTGCAAAGCTTGGTATGTAGGTGGAGGACAGAGGCTGGAACACAGGCACAAATGTGGAAAACTGTTGCCATACACTAAGCAAATTGCTGGTGTTACTGGTCTGCAACATACCCTTAGTCAGGGAATTGAGGTTAGAAACAGAAGTGGATGTAGCCATGTACTGATAGCACTCAACACACACACTGCCAGTGAAATATCTGACACAAGACCTGTGTGGTGGACAGATAACACATGACAGGCACACCTCTGGCCACCAAGAGGATAGGCCCACAGTTGAGAGTTATGCAGACTGACTGCATTCCAATGTAAAGTAGTATGTACACACACACCCTGTAACACAAGTACTATACAAAGCATAACACAGCTCTACTCACACTCTGTCTGTAGTTCCTGAACCTCCTGCAAGTATATAGCTGCCCTGAGTGTGCCGGTTCTCCTGTAAGAGGTATTGCTACCTGCTGTCTGTAACACTGATGCCCACACATCACACAGGCAATGTAAAGGGATGACGCTCACATGATGTAGGGGGTTAGAGTAGGTGGTTGCCATGACAGTGGTGATTGGAAGTACTACACATGTGTAATATATATATATATATATATATATATATATATATATATATATATATATATATATATATATATATATGGCTATCTGGATAATAATATGTACATATATTTCTACCATATGTCCTGGACATGGAGTGTAGCCCTACCCCAGCCTCTATAGTCCCACAGTCACAGTGCAAGGGGATGTTAGGTATGTATAGCAGGTATATTAGTAGACTATTGCTACTGTCATTGGGATTATCTTCACAGACATGGTGTGTGTTGGAGGTTACATCTGCTTATAACATGTGTGCCATTGGCTACTGACAGACATCCTAAGGACATCATAGTAAAGTACCTCTGCTAGCACCTAATGCCCCTTTGGACTGCAGCAGAGATAATGGTCAATATATGTGGACATTCTGACACACTCTGTACAGTCCAGAGGTATACACATAACCCCTTAGTGCTAAACATGTGTACCATGCCTGACAATATGGATGTAGACAGTCATGTAGATGGGTATAACACATAACGACTGGAATACATTTGCCACTATAGGTTATGCATTCACACACCCCTGACTGGCTTGACACATAATAACCGCTGGTACAGGGGTGCCATGCCCACATACTACCAACTAGATATTGACATACATTTGTACAGCATCCCACTGCTCTATCTGAAATACATGACTGTTAGGGGAGGCCCGGCAGCAGTACATCTGGCAAGTATCTGCACATGACATCTCACTGGGTAAGTACACTAAGCTGCTAGGCATATAACAATGCACTGTGCAGGCTACAGACAGACTGGCTCAATACTGGCCTACATCTCCTATGGGGGAATGCACATGTACCTGCATATATTGCAGGCTCTACAGGCATGTCACAACACAGGGTAAGATATTCTTGTGTGAAAGTGCATAACCACAACCAATGTGAACACAGTCACAGCCACATATGTTAAGGTAGCATAATATTACAGTATATGGACTATCTGTTTGACACCATCCTCATATGTGCCACTCACCAACTGACTCTACATATACTGGGCTGCTACACAGTTTGGTCTGATGGTATGGGACATGTGTGTGTATGGCCCTACAAACATGTACACCAGTATGGTATCATACAGTGGAGCAGCATGTAACATCAGATAGGACAGGACCTAGAACAATGACATCTACCATAGTCTGTACACAAGCTAAAGTACATATTAAAAATACACACACTGTCGACATTCATTATAAGTACACAAATCTCAGAACTATACAACATCCACAGAATGTCCAGGTCATGTCATCAAATATAACCCCTACTGTACATAATATGTGTAGCAGTCTGATATCTCACTGGCTTGTTATCAGATATGATGATACTAATTATGGTGTACAGCACATATGCACCACTTCATGCACGACATATGTACACAGGTTGACAGAGATGTGGCTGGAAGCACATACACAGGGCCAGTAATGACATGTTGCTGTGATAACCTCATACATTTACCATTGTAACAGGGTTTGTTGCAACATATGTCCTATGAGGGATAAGAAGTCAGTAACTGTCACGGCTTTCACCATCTACAGACTGCAATCCTCACACTACTGTCTGCAGTCCATAGATAGATGCTCCATTGGTAACACATGAAACCAAAGGCACAACACACTGTCCTGTCTGCAGCTGACCTTGCAGATGGGGAGTCCACATAAACATGGAACTGACATGGCAGGTATGGAGACATGTAGGAAAGTCATATCCACACACACACAATGTTAAACCAACAGTATGCCACATGCAGTATAGCAGCACTTACAGTCTGTAGTCAGGTCAGGCACATCCCCCCTCCTGTGTGTTGCCCTGTTTCCACAGTGTATGTTGTTAGAGGTAAATCTCCAATCCATCTGAGATGCTGTTTGCCAAACAACAAATCTAGTTCCTGCTCACAGTGAATGAAAAGGGCCAACACCAATATGATGTTCCTATATATTGGAGTGTGTTTCTATGCAATTGGCTATGGGAATGTTACCACAGATTATCCATATGCAATCAGCTAGGGCAGGGCTGCAATTCATGCAGAGTTCATTAGCTGATCATGAGCATCACTTAAAATACACATGCTGCTGCCAAGCAAAGCAGGTATAGGTCTCTACATCTACCAGACAGGGAGTGGGAGAGGCAGACAGAGGCAAAGACAAGTCAGGGAGTGGTGGGAGAGTAAAACTCAAGCATGTTTGTGTCACACACCTACCAGCACAGTTTATCAAACTGCTAATGACTATGTAGTGCTATCACAGTTCTTTGCAGTTGTTGGATGTGCCACATGGGTTACCAGTTGTGGAGCCTTCAGAACATATATGTGATGGTGACTGACATCTGCAACAGGGATATGGTAGCTATATGGTAGGTGACATACACGTGCCTGTCCTCATGAACAGGTGCCAACATCAGCACAGCCACACTCTCAGAGGGACGCACACACATTGACATATTTGGCAGGGCCAGGATTACAACTCATCAGTAGTGGGATTGCCACAACACATCACCGTGAAGGTATCACATGCACCACACGGTTCATACGGGGGTTGTATGGGCAAAGAGTATGGGGAGGTGTCTGACATTAGACAGCATGCTTCAGTATGCCCATGGGTGTTGTAGGGAGTGTGGATGTGAACATACGCACCATACAACACACGCACAAACACACAGGGTGCCAGTACTGACATGCATGGGTGCATGTCTGCATGGGTGTGTGGTGGTCGACTGTGCCAGCCGGCTGTACAAGGCTAGGCGATGGGTATACCTTGGCATCAGGCCACATGACGATGGTCTGCATTGTGGCTCAGGGCGGTAGTGTCTGCATTTGCCCACACAGGTGGGTATTGTATCCCCCATCCAGTCACCTGGGTGACTATTGTGTGAGGCCAATGCTGTGTATCACTTACCATGTGTGTGTTCCTTAGTCCATGACATGGACAGTGTCTGGGATGTGCACACCTCCCAGATGCATGTACAGTGACATGTGGAACTGTACCTGGGGTGTCTGGCTCATGATGTGAACACAGATTATCATCAGATGTGCCAGTCTTGCCCACCTGTGGCAGGAACTGGTAATGGGCAGCAGGTTTACCCTGCATCTACATTGATAGCATGCTAACGGCATTCCCTGGTGTCAGTGGCATCTGTCAATACAGGGCATGTTGTCAGGCATGGTATGTCCTTTGTGGGTCACGTGTGATGGCACCACAGGTGTTTTAGGTGTCCATTGGGGAACATGGGGAAGGTGCACTGTCTGCATGTACGTGCATATTGGACAGATGGACAGGGTGCCATGCCCTCTTTAGGCCACAGCTATCACCCCATAGTTACTATCAGTGGCCAATATGCATTTTGCTACCCACATATTGGCTGTTGCCTAGGCATGTGGCTGTGTATGAGACATGGGTTGAGAGTGTGCTCTGGGTAATACTGGGGTTGCTAACTGTGATTGCCTGGCCTTGATGTCACATGTATGGGTATGGCTTTGCACCCCAGCCTCTCAGCTATTTCACATCTGTTATCCCTGTACAGTGGACATTGTGATATATAGTAGGGCCACCATATAAGAAATATGCAAAACCCACTCCACACTGGCCACAGGTGTCACATACTCACAACCACCTCCACACAGGATACGTGTTACAAACACACACATGCACACACACCTGTCATGTCTGGGAGTAGAACCCCTATCTAACTAGTTTATTACACTACAGCACTACACAGTTATAGCACACGCCACAGAAATTACTGGAGTACTCTTTCTCCAAAGGTGTATATCACATTGGATGACATCAGCAGGATTGACAAAGTAGGACATTTGAATTGATTTAATAAGTGTGACTAGCCTAAAATGCATTGCTCCCTACACAGACAGTGAGACACACACAAAGCATCCGCAACCGACATATGTGGGTATAGAATCCCTAACAGAGGTCTATATCACACTACAGCATGGAGCTGTTATAAGACTCACCACAGGGATTACTAGAGAACTCCTTCCCCAAAGGTGTATTTCACAATGAATGACATCAGCAGGATTGCCAAAGTAGGCCATTTGAAATGTACTGAGTGTGACTAGCCTATAATGCATTGCTCCCTACACAGACAGTGAGACACACACAAAACATCCAGAACTGCCATGGGTGGGGATGGAAACCCTACCACAGTACAACATCACACTACAGTAGTACGCAGTTACAGGATGCGCTACAGAGATTACTGGACTACAAACTTCCCAGAGGTGTATTTCTAGGTGGGTGACATCAGCAGCCTTGCCAAAGTTGAGTATATGAATTGTAAGGAGTATGAGTACCCTAAAAAACATTGCTCTCTACACAGACAGGGTCAGACAGACACACACTTGCCATGCCTGAGATTGGAACAACTACTTAACTACTTAATCACACTACAGCAATACACATTTACAGGACATGCTACGGAGATCACTGGGCTACAACCATCCCAAAGGTGTATTTCTAGGTGGGTAACATCAGCAGCCTTGCCAAAGTTGAGTATATGAATTATAAGGAGTGTGAGTACCCTAAAAAGCATTGCTCTTTACACAGTCAGACACACCCAAACACACACACAGTTGCCAAGTCTGGGGTTGAAACGCCTTCCGAACTACTTTATTATACTACAGCAGTACAAAGTTACAGGATGTGCTATGGAGAATACTGGGCTACAACCTTCCCAGAGGTGTATTTCTAGGCGGGTGACATCAGCAGCTTTGCCAAAGTTGAGCATATGAATTGTAAGGGGTGTGAGTACCCTAAAAAGCATTGCTGTCTACACAGTCGGACAGACACGCCCACAAAGACTCACGCACACACACACACACACACACACACACACACACACACACACACACACACACACACACACACACACACACACACACACACACACACACACACACACACACACACACACACACAAAACACACACAGACAGTTGCCAAGTCTGGGTTAGAACTCCTACCTAACTACTTTATTACACAGCAGTACACAGTTACAGGATGCTCTATGGAGATTACTGGGCTACAATCTTCCCAGAGGTGTATTTCTAGGTGGATGACATCAGCAGCCTTGCCAAAGTTGAGTATATGAATTGTAAAAGTGTGAGTACCCTAAAAAGTATTGCTCTCTACACAGTCAGACATGCACACAAACGCATACACCGACGCCAAGTCTGGGGTTTGAACTCCTACCTAACTAGTTTATCACTCTACAGCAGTACGCAGTTATGGGACATGCTACGGAGATTAACGGGCTTCAACTCTCCCAAAGGTGTATTTCACATTGGATGACCTCAGCAGGCTTGTCATTGTAGGGCTATGGGGAGGGCAGTGTGTGCATGGGCCATAACCCGTTCATCTAGGGGTTGACACGCCGCATGCGGGCACACACAATGTCATATGTCACAGGTATGTGTACACAGCTGCTAGATGACTACTTCCTTGTACAGTCATGTTGCACAGCTGGCACGTGCACCACATAGTCTGTAATGCTGACAGATACTGGTGGCTAGTATCTGCAGTGAGTGACATCTGTGCCTCATGTGTTTGGGACCCTTTGTCAGTGTGCTGGCTGGGACAGGCCTGGATGGCTCCTTGTCACAGTCCCTTCTTCCACACATCTATGTACATCTACCTTTGGCTTATTCTAGTGTGTTATCCTGACATATATGTCTGTATTCCTATCCACTGTGTGTACAAAGCATGAGTGGTGCATACTGACTGGTGTCTGCACTCCTTCTGCCTACTGGGGCAGGCTCAGGTTGTTCCTCCTCTGGGTCACTCTGTGCCTGTGCAGGCCTTGGCATTGGTGGGGGACTGTGTGGCCCTGCCCCATGCTGTTCTTGCTGCAACTGTTTCCACAGGATCATGTTGTGTAGCATAGCACATACCATAACAAGTTGGGTACATATAGCTGGTGAAAACTGCTAGGCTCCACCGGATGTGTCCTGACACCGGAACCGTGACCTGAGCATCCCAAACACATGCTCTATTATATGTTTGGCCTGTGCGTGTGCCTCATTATGGCATTGTTGTTCAGGTGTGTGTGTATTTTTGATGGGTGTCATCAGCCATGGCTCTAGTGTGTACCCATCATCCCCCACTAGATGACCATAGGGGATGCCCCATTAGCAAATCTCTGGTACAGCTGTGTCAGATGCCATATGTGGGAATCTTCATAGCTTCCAGGGCAGCCAGCATGCACATTCATTATAATACCCTGGGCATCACATACGACCTGACAGTTGATGGAGGGGATGCCCCTGTGGTTGATGTAGGCCCTCCCTGCTCACCGGGTGGTGCTTTAGTTTCTTATTTTCCCCCGATCCAGTTTGCACGCTGCTGCCCTATGCTTAAACAGCCAAGATCGGCTAAAAAAAATAAAAGTTGATTTTTTTTTGTATTGTTTGCAGTGCCAATGGCCTTATACTTGGCCATTGGCATGCTTCCTCAATGATATGCAGCCTTTATTTGGAGCTGTCATAGCTCCATTTTTGATTTTGCAGAAATGCACTCGGTTACTAACCGAGTACATTTCTGCAGCTAGCACTAGTCTTGCACGGACGGTTGTAAGCTTCCTGGATTGCAAAATCACCTCATTTACATGGATTTCACCTGCAAATGGGGTATTTTGCATACCAGGGGCTTAGTCCGTGCAAGATTAGTGCAGGAGCACTCATGCATGCCCCTGCAGGCTGTTCCTGGATCACACAGCAGACATATTGCCTGCTTGAACTCCTGCTCCGTGCAAACATTTGAGAATCCAGGGGTATGTGTTTCTTGCTTATCCATAACATGTTTAGCTAGGGCATTACTCCCTACTTTCCTATGTATATCTCAAAGATGTTCAGATATGCATTCCGTCAATATCCTGTTAGTTTTCCCTACGTAAAATGAAGGGCACATTTCACAGGTAGCCAAATAGATATTTTTATTTCACATGTAGTAAAACTCTGAAAATAAAACTTTTTTTCTTAAAAGGGTGTTTAAATTCATTACTTTTATTAATGAATTTACAAAATTGACAAGCATAGCAAGGAACTGTACCTCTAGTTACTATATTAACCATATGTTGTATATCCAAATCTTTAAAACAAAGTCCCTGTGTCAAATTATTACCATTCATATAGACAAAATTTGGTTGTTCCCCTATAAGTCCTTTCACCATATCAGAATATAATATATACCAGATCTGTCTAATTATGTTCTTAATTTTACCAGTATGTGTATTATATTTCATACAATACCTTAACCTAGACTGAGAATTTACTACTGGAATTATTTGTCTTACATTGACATCAGACTCAGAAAAATAGAGTCTAGCTGTATCATCTCTTTCATCCAAGACTTTTATTTTGTTATTATTTGGTATTTCTAAATTATAACTGCTATAATAAAATTCAGAATACATTCTGTCTAAGGCAATCATGTCTATCAGTTTTATATATATATATATATATATATATATATATATATATATATATATCTAGGAAGGATGCATGCTCTCACTATGTAGGTAATGTGATGTCTGTACCTCTTTTCTTTAGATTTTAGTATGTATTTTATCTTCTTGAATAAAAATGCTGAGATCTAAAAGGTTTACATTAGTACTTGAAAAAGCAGGTTTAAACCTCAAAAAGGTAGTACTAGAGTTCAAATACCTAAAAAAAATTCTTGTAAACTTTCCAATATGCCATGCCAGTCTAGAAAAATATCATCAGCATAGCACTTATAGAACTTAAATTTCCTAAATATATATACTATTAGGTTCGAAAATATGTTCTTCTTCCCATACTGAAAGTGCTGTGAGTATAGGTGTTAGCTGCTAATGAACCCATCACAAATCCCTTTAACTGATGGTAATATTGCTCATTAAACAAAAATACATTATATAGGACTAAATCTAATAATGAGCATATAGTTTCAATCTCATGACCAGATTTATGAATTGACTTATATTAGTGTTGCCTAACAGCTTCTATCCCGTAATCATTAGGAATAGCGGTAAACAGGGAACTGACATCTAAAGTCACAAACATGTACCTATCAAAGTTCATTTGTTCAATTTGCTGCTTTTGACATGATCACCATGAAATCATGTGTAACAAAGTCTCTAATATCCTTAATCAAACTCTTAACATAAGTCAAAGTTAGTCTCAAAACATTTTCTTAATATACTGACATAAACTGCCTGACCCAGTCTGAACTTGATTGGTCTCATCGGAGGGAAGACATATATTTCTGGATTTTAGGTAATCCATAAATACCTGGAATAACGGGACAAGAAATATCCATAAATGTATAATCATCCAATGCAACATAATTAGTAACTTGCAAATCATATAAATGAGCTTTACATCTATATATTAGTTACTGAACATATAAAAAATCTTCAGCATGAAAAGTATCAACAGCAGATAATAATTGTGACATACTTTCATCATACTTCTGCCTGTCCATAATGACTATAGCCCTTCCTTTATACTTTTGTTTAATTATAAGTCATTATTGTTATGTAACTGTTTTAAGGCTAAATTTCATCACTAGAAAGATTATAATATCTAATATAGTCATCATTATAAAACAAATCATATAACTGTCTCACACATATTTTGGAATGCTAAAACCAAAGGCTGGCTAGTGGGTATAAAACATCTTTCTTGCTTGCATTTATTACCAACTATAGAACTATTTCCATTATAAAGAAATTTTAAATTTAATTCCCTGATAACTTGAGGTATAAAGTTAAGACCCTTCTTTAAAATGCTATAGATAGGGGAATTTAACACAAAAAAAGATATGTTTAACACACATTAACCATATTTGCTTTCAAAATGTCCACATTACTATGCTCTACCTTGTTACAGAGTTCAAGTTCAAGCTCCCTAAATAACTCCTCATGTTCAGACCCTTATATTGTTTCTGTGCACATGAACTCCATACCCTGTCCACACTCCATTCTTTCACCACTAAAGGTCAACTTTGAATTGCAACTTTCTCTGTAAGTTTCAAAGAAACAACTTAATGGGACAACATATTGTCATCACCATCAGAACATACTACTGTGCAATCAACATCAGATAATGTACTTGCACTACAGTCTAGATGACATTCTGAAGACTTCTTTGTATTTGTTGCCACTTCTGAGGACACAGAAGAAACAGATGGTATTCCGACATCATGACACAAGGTTGTCTCCTGAACTTCTTCAGCTGAAACTGGACCAATCACATCAAGGCTATACATAGAGGGATCTCCCTCTTTGGTACTCTCACGAGTCGATCTCCTATTCTCATTGGTGGATGCAATCACATCAAGGCTATACTTAGAGGGATCTCCCTCTTTGGTACTGTCACGAGTCGATCTCCTATTCTCATTGGTGGATGCAATAGTACCTCTTTCAAATCAGCTTTTGGCCAAGAAAAAGTACCGCCATTCTTAAACTCATTTAAATCATGAACAAAATACGTTTTCATGGTGTTGATTAAATCATTTTCATACTTAGTGAATTGAGAGTATTCATGTACATGGATGAAACACAAAGTACTTAGAAGAGACAATCTTATTCTCCAATTGTGTTATATCAGATATCATCTGTTTCTCAATATTAGAGAAAAACACATTCATCAAAGTCATAGTCATGACTCAATTTCAAATTCAACTCTTGCCACTTCTTAAGAAGATCCGGATAGGTATTATCATAAGTGGGCATCTTTGATATTCATAAAACTCTTGGTATGATGTTCATAGCTAAATACGCATCAACGTTCAAGCATTGCCACTGCAATCATTTATACATTTGTACCTTTCTTTCCAAAGTCCTAACATCATTGGAAATAGAAGCTAGTGCTTCATTAAATGACTCACTGCTTAAACCAAAGGCAGTATATGGCAAGTTCACCAAAAATGGATTTTCCTGAACTTTCAAGAAAGTTATTAACTTCTCATTAACTCCAGCTGGATGAATAAGTAACTGGCTGCGTTTCTCCCATATTGTGCCAGACAGTGCCAGACAAGGATACAAGATACAGAAAAAATGGTCATCACCCAGCAAGAGTTCCAAAAATATATAAAAATACCAAGGCAAAAGAACTCAGAAATAATCCAAACTGTGTGAAAGATGATGCAAAAACTTTAATACAGCAAAACTTATGAGATAACTCTTCATCAGTGCTTTCAACAGTTCTAAAATTTATATGGTGAAAGGAAGTATAGGGAAACAACAAAATTCTGTCTATAAGAAAGGTAAGAATTTGAGACAACAGCTTTGTTTTAAAGATTTGGATATAAGATCTAAGGTTAATATAGCAACTAGGGGTACATTTCCTTGCAATGCTTGTCAATTTTGACAAATTATTAATAAAAGTAATGAATTTAAATATGCTATTATGAAAAAATATATATTTTCAGAGTTTTGCTACATATAATACAAAACATTTTGTCTGTTTGGCTACCTGTAAAGAGTGCCCTTTATTTTACATAGGTAAAACTAATAGGATGTCAAAGGAACTCATAGCTGAACATCTTTCAGATATACATAGGAAAGTAGAGAGTAATGCTCTAGCTAAACATGTTATTAATATGCAAGAGACATAGTTTTAAATTTAGAGTGATTAAAACAGTTAATAAAATTCTTATGGGGGACATGTACTAGACACAGAATGCATAGAGTATAAATGGATTAATTATTTTCATACAGATGCCTATCCAGGACTCAATGAAACAGTGAGTGTGAAACCTGCTTTAAAGAAGAGATCTCTTTGTATGTAATGAAGTCATTTAATGATTATGTTTAATTAAGCATATTGACCAATTTACTATGGCTGTGTTTGATTGGTTCAATTTTATCTGTGATGTACTTCAAAATGATTGAATTTTAGAATTGTTGAAAGTGTTGAGGAATAGGTGTCTCAAAAGCTTTGCTGTATTAAAGTTTTCACATTGTCTTTTACACACTTTGGATTATTTTTGACTTATTTTATGGTGATATTATTACATTTCAGGGCTTAATGCTTACTAGTGAGGACTACAGAAATTTAGAATGGGAATAGATAATGCTAGTTGGGGCATTTGGTTTAAATACATGATGTGGCTTATTTATTTGCATATTTATTTATTTACTGAGGTATTGCACTAATCATTACCGAATGGGTTAAATACAAAACATTTAAAAAAAATGAATGAATAAATAAATAAATAAATAAATACAGAAATGTAAGTAATAGCAGAGCAGTTCAGACTAGTTACATGGAAGAAGTATATATGTACAGTCTAGTGATCAAGCAAGGTATAATTAAGCAGTTTCCCACGAGTGGGTATGTGTAATGCTGGATTTACTGTGGTTGGTGTGGTTTGATCATGAGGGCAAAGACTGAATGATCAAACAAAACCAACCATGGGTAAATCCAGCATTACCCTCACTCAGGATTGGGTTATTGCTATTATACAATGACATTAGTTAATAAAGAAAGAAATTGCTTACCTTTCTTAAGTAATGTCTTTGTACAATGGCACTGCAGTGCTCTTTTGCATTCTTCTGTCTTTTCTGATGTACTGCACATGCATATGGGACTTACTTTCCTACACTTGCACAGTACATCAGTGCTGTTCAAGAGAAGCACTCCATTGCTGTTTTTTTTTTAAAGTTAATCTTAGTTCAAGAAACTTTGAACAGAGTCCAACACAATGGATGGGTGGGTAGATGGGTAACAAAAGTCCAAAAATAGGGGCAGATTGTATTGCTCTTATAACCTTAGAAAGTTACGGGAATGAAATGTTCCTTAATGAGAAAAATTACAAAACTCTGAGGCAAAAATCTGGACATTCTGCGAAGATCTGGATAGTTGAGAGGTATGAATAACAGATTATGTGGTACTAACATGTTATCGTAACCAGATTTCCGAAGTGCCGTAATTTGTGCAGTTTTCGCGAAATGAGGTCCATTCACCTAAGAAGAGGAGTGTCAACCGGTAAGTACTATTCTGTCAGATACTTCTTCACATAGGAAGGGGAATGACTGCCACATTCCTCTTCCCTGGTAGCATAATTTCCCAACCTATTTGCATGAGTGCAGCTTGTCACTTGTCCTTAAAGTTTCAAGTCATGAACGGCAGCACATTCCCACCCAGACAAGCGGCCCATTTCAAAGCCATTTCCATGGCCAGACTGTAATCTGACATACTTACATTCGGATAGATTTCAATGAATCTCTCAGCATGTACAGGACCTCTTGTTAGTACTCTAACTGCCTGTTGCGACTTGCGAGTGAATAAGTTCAGATTTACACAAGTATCTGTGTGAAGCGGGCTAAGGTTTGACAACCCTCGCACAGGAGTCCTACAGGGGAGAAAGCCAGCACTCCCTGAGCAAGCACTGAGCTGTTACTCACTCTTCCTTACAGACAACCTTTGGTTTTGGTGACTACTGACCAGGAAAAGTCAGTGTGTATTTTGTGACTCATTTTCCCTTAGCTAACATGGTAATGAGGGATGCAGGAATTGTAAAGTGGTAAAAGAAAAATGAAACTGTAAAGAGGAAATGAGACGCGTCACCCAGAAGTACATAATTTCACCTTTTTTTCATCTTCCTGCCTCATACCCGCTGTGAGAAACTACCCGTTACTTCTTTCCGTTCCTCATCGTAGGTCAAGTAACCTGTTTTCGAAGAAACATGATGAATTATTGCACTTTGGAAATCTGGTTGCAATAATACGTAAGTACCGATTATGTTGCTCTCATAAACTTAGAAAGTTATGGGAATGAGGGGTTCCTTAATGAGGAAAAGACCAAAATTATGAGACAAAAGTCTGGGCATTCTATGAATATCCAGACAGTTGAGAGGAACATGAGTCTGATGAGATTTAAGGAGGGACAGACAGGAATACAAGGAAAATCAGGTACGTTTCTGTTTTCAATGGCAATGAGCCATTATTGTATAATGTACAATATAATTAGTTTCTAAAGTGGGTCTACCTTCAGTAAGTCTGACACAAGTGAAGAGCTTTGGAAAGGAGAAATGAATAGCATGTTAGGTGATATGTCCTGTGTTGATGCAGGAACATTTGGTTTGGATGAAGAAATGCTTTTTTGGGTTACACTCTGAATTTGGATTATTTATTTCCTTTGGGAGAGCTTGATAAAGAGTAAGTGTTTGAGAGGAGAATGCATATGTTATGCTGAGGAGTTTGGTTTTAGGGATAATGAGAGTTGTGTCTCACATTGTATAAAGGAGTTTAGTTCAAGAGGAGATACAGTGATGCTCACTGAGAGATGAGTTTGTGATGAATCTGTTAGAGATTATCAAGTGTCGCAGTGTTTTTCTTGCAGGCAGAAATAAAAATTGGAAGGCTATATTCAAGCTGAGAAAGAAGAATTCATTTGCTGATGACAGCTTTGGCTGGTTCGGACAGAAGAGGGGAGATCTTTCTACTCTAGAAGAAGAGGGAGTTTATCACTCTTTTTCTGTAGAAATGGAAGTTCTGAGAAGGACCATCCCATAATCCTGTGTATTTAAAGGTATAGGCTGTTCAACTGAATGGTTGTGTAAGCCAAAGATAGCTAACAAGTCAAGTGCTTGGTGATTTTTCTGTGGGGTCCCAAGAAGCATAGTTTTGGTCTTTGTGGGAATGGGGTTAAGAAGTAGTTTATGGTTTATGAGCCATTGGTGATGCTTATGTAAATCAGAATGGAGCTGGGATTGAATGTTAGTGTGAGAGTGACCTGATCAGTAAATTACCATGGCCATTAGCACAGAGGATAAATGAGAGATGGAGGTGGTCAGAAGTTTGTAATTGAATATGGAAGAGAGTAGGAACAGCAAGAACTGGATCCTTCTGGTACACCTTTGGTAATAGGGGAATAATCTGATTGGAAGGATCCTATTTTAACTCATCGGTGTCAGTGATGACGTTTTTAAACCAGGGATTGCTGTCTGGGCTGATACCAAGTTAATTTAGTGTGTTAAGGAAAACATAGTTGTCAATGAGGTCAAATACCTTTATCATAACTATAAATAAGGCACCTGTAAGGAGGCCACCATCAGCCTTTTGCAGGATGTTATCAGTTAGTGACCACAGTGCTGTTATATTTCTTTTCCAGGGCAGAATCCATGTTTAGAGGAAAGCAAGTGGTGTGTGTGTGTGTATATATGTATGTATAGATATACATATATATATATATATATATATATATATATATATATATATATATATATATATATATATATATATATATATATATATATATATATATATATATATATATATATATATACAAACACACACATACATAAATAGTCGACTTACCATAACTTCAACTTGCATAACAGTGAGATGACATCCGCGAAAGTTTAAAAGAATGAACTCTTGGAACAGTGAATTTTGCCTCTGGGAAACTAATCACTTGACGACCACTGATGAAAATAAATTCCAAAGCAAATTAAACCCACTGAAGGGGGGGCCATCACCCCCACACTCCCCAAGTGGGGGGCTGTGCCCCCCAACACCCCCCTAACTAAATATACAAACTCTGAAATCGCACTACAGTGGAGAAAAGAGCAAAGTCTGCCATGGTGGCCACGTGGTTAGGTTCCCAGAGAAGAAATTCGCCATTCCAGAAATTAATTTTTTTAAACTTTCGCTGATGTCATCTCGCTGTTATGCGAGTCGATGTTATGGCAATTTGACAATTTAAAGGGGATATATATATATATATATATATATATATATATATATATATATATATATATATAAAAGGTTCTACTTTAGTAGATCAAATTATCAGAAAATCGAAGCTAAAAAGGACGAGACGCAAAGATCATAAGTGGAGTAGAACAAATGTTTACCATGCCAAAATTAGTAAGAACAAAACAGCAACTGGGTGTGTCAAACACCACTCTGACCTTTTGAATGGTGATCGTGGTGCAGTCAGAAAAAACAGCTGTTACATTTAAAAACACAAAAATGAATGTTTTTTAATACTTATGAATAGGGATCACAGTACAGTGATGATTGGAAAATTTACCCTTTTTTTCCACTGTAGTTTGATCTAGAAGTTGGTATATATAATTTTCAGGGGTTGTAGGGGGAGCAGCCCCCATAATGGGGGGGTGCAGGGGGCTTCCTCCCTGCAAAAATGTTGAAAAAGGTACTTTTGTGTCTATATCATTTCTTTAAATGGAGCAGCTGTTTTTTCTGACTGCACCTCGTTCTTCATTGAGAAGGTAAGAGTGGTGTGTGACATGCACAGTTGGTGTTTGATTCTAACTAATTTCGGTATTGTAAATGATTATTCTTCTGCACTTTTGATCTTATCATCTCAGTTATTTGC
>NC_056726.1:1782803032-1783033032 GCF_019279795.1 Protopterus annectens | reverse complement strand
CCTTGCTATGATGGTTTTACATAAATCCACACACATATGCATATATATATATATATATATATATATATATATATATATATATATATATATATATATATATATATGAGACCATTTTCCGCAGACCCATTTTGCGTTCTCAACAGCCATTTACAGGGAGCCATTTACAGGGGTCAGGCAAGGTTTTGGCTCTACTGAATTTTGTATTGGTTGTGAGCCTGAGTTCCGTGTTCCGTGGAGCATTGTCAAACTGTCAATGTTTGAATGTGTGAATTTTTTTTACTTACCTAACTTTTACAGTTTTCCATGTTTTTTCCATGTTAATTTTTATTTCAAAGGAGACAGCTTTTCAAACTGGACTCAACCAGAGGAAGGAGAAATAAGTGCTCAGTGCCGCCATCTTGGGTGATGTGGGTCAGTATATATATTTTTCAACCTGGTTCTGTGCACTATAGGTCAGTCATATTTATGTTAATAAAGAAGTTAAGAAATATTTGTTGTGCCTTGTTGGAGAAGTGTGCATTTTCCGGTCTATAGAGGGTAGTTGAAGTTTCCCATGAATAGGGTATCTGGCTGGATGTTGAGTGCCTCCAGCAAGTATAGGTATGAGTTATGGGATTTTTGGAACATAGATGGTGACCTGTAGTTTGCTATGATATGGTTAAGGGACTTTATCTATGGTGATTTGTATGTGGATAAACTCCAGGTTGTCATCCTGTTTAGCCAGACTAGAGCTATATTTGTTGCTATTATAGATTGGGGCACCTCGACCTTTAGCTCCTGTCTGTGCAGCCGATGGTCTAAATGTATAGAAAGCATGGAAGCCTTGCACTACCAGAGTACTTTCTGCAGCTTTAAACCATGTCTCACCAATGGCACAAATGTCTATATTTTCCAGAGTGTGGAGAGCTTGTAGGGTATGGCGTTTCTTGCATATGTTCCTAGCATTAAGCAGTAATACCTTTAGGTTCCTCTTTGTTTTATTTGCTTAGTTGTTAGTTCTGTCAATTTGTCATTACCCAAAAAAAGGCTCTAAGGGGTGGATAAAGTTTTAGCCAATATCTGGAGGGCCAGAGGAGACAGATTCAGACCATCCTTGGCAAAACAATGTTGTCTTTAACCATGTCTTCCCATGCTGACCAATGCTGAATACCTCTGGAATAATTGCAGAAACTAAGCCAATTGTTAAAGTCAGTCCTTTCCTGTTCATACTGTGGCATCATCCTTGGTGAAGGTAGGATGCTGCTTAGTCCAAGGCACATACTTGTATAAGATACATATTCAGAGAGATACATAATGGATCTCTTCTTATAGTCTAGTGAGGTACGTCTTAGGTCCTGTCCACCAACATGGACTAGAATCATACTGACACCTCTGGTGTATTGACTCCAGGGTTTGCATAATCTGGCAGATAAGCAACTAACTGTTATATTCTCCATGTCCAGAATGGTGGCTTGGCCATCTGTATGTTGTTTAATAAAGGCCCCTATAACAAAAGTCCTTGGTAAAGGATGTACTTGCCTTATAGGCTTTGTTCTCGTGGGTCCATCAGGTGTAGACATATGTGTGGTATTTAATGATGCTTTGGTGTGTGTTTTTGAGATTCCTGATGATAGATGTTGCCTTTTGTAGGCTTAGGAAGTATTTTCAAGTTTGCTAAGATTGCTTTCTCGTACCTCAGCATAAGATGGTCTATGTGTGTGGTAAATACTATGTGCAGTGGATGTAATTTGTGTGTTCTTGACAATCTTTTTGTAAGCACGATTTTGCCTCCAAGGAAATTGTGTATGCAGATCTCCTGAATACTGTGTCATGTTTCTTTATGGATAAAATGGTTGTCTGTGAAGATGAGGCAATCACTAAATTTTCTCAGGAATGCCTATATCTACCAAGCTGGCTATGGAGACATTTTGAAATTGCATATCCATGATGTACCATAATGTGCTACTGGACGGCGCAGTGGTGCAGCAGTAGCATTGTTACCTCACAGCAAGAGGTTTTCCAGTTCAGTTCTTGGCTGCAGTCCCTTCTGTGTGGATTCTGCATATCCTCCTCTGCATTCTTGTGGATTTCCTCCGGGTGCTCTAGTTTCCTCCCACATTACAAAGACATGCGTTTGGAGCTTTTCTCCCCTGGCCTCCACTGAAAATTGGCTTCATTCCAAGTTGGACTTTCCCAGTTAACAAATGTTAAATAAATAAATAAATAAATAAATAAATAAATAAATAAATAAATAAAATAAATGTTGCCCAGACCTGTATTAGGGTAGGCTGTTATGGTTTGAAGACTGGATTATACAGGAGTCTCCTAAGGTTGTCTCTAGGGTAAGGGACTAGAGTTAGATAGTGATAAGCTATGGTATTAGTGCTGTTAGCTGAGCAAGCTAGCTGCTGTATGCTTAACTCCCTGCAATGCCTCACTAAGCTACAGGTTACAGTCCTAAAGCTAGTTATACAGGTAAACTTTACTGTCCAAGTATTTACATCTGTACAGGACACTGCCAACTACTGCTGCACAGTGAGCAACTCCACACAACTTATAGCAACAAAAAAGAAGCTGAAGTCTAACATCTGAGCACTCTGACCAGTAAATGACTACACTTTGAGCCCTTCTGGAGTTCGTCTGGGTCATGGCTGAAACGACCCCATTAGCCAGATCACTTACCCACTCAACAAAGGATAAATAAATTAAATAAATGTAATGTGAAAGTTAAATATTTTTTAGTACCACCAGTTAAGTTGGAAAAAGTAGCCTAAATGAAAGAAGAAGCTTATTTATAAGGGCTAAGTTTCTGATTTGGCTAGGAGACTTTAATTGTGATTTAAAAGGATGGAAATGGAAAGTTATACAGCTTAAAATTTTTTAAATAAACTAGTATGGGAGAATAATTTAAAAAGGCTAATAAGACATTTCTTTTTTAATATAACAGAGGTCCTTGTAACATCTATATCATGATATAATGGTGGCAAAGACCTGATAGCTGTATAGCTTTAATTATAGTTTAATGAATTAGCAACCTACAGTTTTTTAGGATATAAACTGAAATTTATTAAACTACAGAGGAGGAAGTTGGTTGGATGTCAGAGCCAAAAATTATGTTAGGGGCATTCTTTATAGAGTGGAAAATTATGTGGAAACTTTGTGACAAGACAATGGATTGATATATGAAAACTAGGAGTCATTAAGATGAGTACCTATGTGTGTGTCTGATTCTAAGTAATCATGAATATGTTGTATTTAACAGAGTCAGGAGAGATTCCAGAACACAGTAAGTACAGAAAGATTTACTGGTGAAGGAACAAATGAGGAGTGAAATGCTTTATAAAAGAGTAAAAGTAAATGTATGAGCTCCTAAAGTGCTACTTCCTGTAGTCTAGAGTTTGATGTTCTCAGACTCCATTTGTCTGCTGTTTGACATCCAGACAGAAGTGTTGAGTTGTGTGCGACTAAAAAAGTTCCACGTGGATCAATGTTCTACACTGGTTAACAAATGTAAATAAGGAAATAAATAGGATAAAGGAATCTGTTATGTAAAGATAGTTAAAGTTGAGGAAACAAAGTGGTTTATGCATTATTGGAAAAGGAATGTTTGTCTATTTAGATATAATTGATTAGGGAGAAAACAGAATGGATTGAATGTAGATACCTAGAGATAACAATAGTAATCTATATAAATGAATATGCAAAGCAGATTGTTTAATGAGGAAGACAGGAGGAATGAACAGTTGTGATTAAGTCTGGCACAGATACTTAATATGTGCATATCATCATTTAGCGTTATGCCATTTGTTATATCCACTTATATTTAACATATATTTTCCCGTGTACTACACATTAGTTTTTACTGTCATGATCTGTAGTAAAGCAGTGTATAATATATCTTACATCTTTATAAATATGAAATATTTATTCCATATTTCTTAATGTACAGCTTAATCGCATATATATTTTAAAACTAAATTAAACTGTCAAAACTAGAATTATTTTAGTTAATATATTTCCCTTCATGAACAATTTATTGTTAGTATTTATATGTGCTACTGATTGATGTGAAAAGCAAAAGTATGTGTCGTTGTCTTGTCAAAACTATATTCCAAGAATAGTACTTTAAATTAAGAATTTTCTTAGATAATAACACTTTATTAAACATTGTTAAAACACATCCAGCAAAGATAATTGCAATATCTTATATATTTCATCTACAATGCCATGACATCCAGGAGGTTCACTATTTTTTAAGGAGTTAAAACTCAAGTTACAGTGCCATCACTGCAGTGTGCTGTGTACGTTTTTCAACCCGGTCCTGAGAAAGAGTCGTATGGCTGTGCAAAGAAAATGCATGTGTGAGCGATCTAATCTAAAGGCACCTTTACTGGAATAAAGGCAGTTGGATGTGAGATTTTCAGGCAATCTTCATTGAAATAAAGACAGATGAAGTGAGTACATATACCATCAGTATTAGCATGCAGACTCTTAGTTTCTGTATAGTATACTTATGATTTCGCAGAGTAGTCAAGTTTAAACACATGGCTAAGTGCTTATGAACCATAGAGGCTATCAATAAAACTAACTTTTCATTTTAGAAGAGAATTGCTCTTGTATTTTCTGCAACGTTCTGCTGTATTTTTTATAATATTGTGGAAATGTTTATGTGTAGCATTTTATTAATTATGGCAATTAAGCAATCTTCTAAATTATTTATTTTTGACACTGTTCTGATATATTGTGCTGCACCTAGGATTTGCCGTTATGTAAAACAGAATTAATTGTGCCTCATAGTCCAGTAATGGAGATATGATTTTGATATGATTCCTCCAAACACAAAAAATTAAAATCATTCAGATTTAGCAGGTTTGCAGTGCTTTCTATATTTTGTGTTATGGTTTGTATGACAATTTTAACAAAAGCAAAAGGCAAAGATATCCTACAGTACTAGTCAAACTGCTTAAGACAAGTTATTAAAGTCTGAGCTAGATACAGAGGATTGTTATTATGTCTCTGATCATAACCAGTTTGTTATATGTTCAAAACATGAATGTCACAAAATACACTAGGATCAAATTTCTTGACATCCATGTCAAGAACACATAAAAAAGATAATGACTGGAGAGACCTGATCATAAATCTCTGTAATACATAGACGTTAAACTGTTACCTTGTAAAAGTTAAAAGTAGAGTAGGAGTGATGTGTGTTACACCTTTGAAAGCTGTAACACACCGATTGATACCAAAGAGAGAGCAGCTACCACAGAAAGATGTTGAAAGAACAAAGAAAAACAAGTTAAATGCTTCATTCAAACAAAAGAATGAAAAAAGACTGAATGGGGTGTTTAGCAATCATTTGCTAACTGACAATAGTTTACTATCTGTTCTCAAAATGCATTTCCTCAGTAGTTGCTTAGCTTCGCTGTCTTTCTGTCATTTAAGTTTGCATTCACAAGTTTGCTTTTCAGGAAGATCTCTTCCAAACATGCTCGCCATAGCCATAACATGCTCTGCCCTCACTGATTCTCCTGTAGAAAGGTTTGCTTCTTTGCTGATGTGCTGGCATCATGTTGGGGTCAGGAGAGTATCTAGTCAGCAATAGGGTGAAAGGCACATAGAGGATTTTCAGTTTGGGGCAGTTTTATTTATATTCTTTCTCTAATTTTCAGTTTGAAGGTTAGTAACACATTGTTGGTTAATCTGGTCTTTAACCCTCCATATATTCTGCTGTCCTTTTATGTGGCAACAAATGTAAAGACTGATTCTGTTTCACTGTCATACAAACATATCACATGCAGCACAAGGTCCATAATTGTCTCTGATTTTGCCTAATGTCACTGAATCCTACCTATAATCTGTTCATGATTTTGCAGACTGCCCCTGATCTTGTCTCATATTTTTATCCTAAACATCCCTTGCAAACTTTACATTTTCTAGTAAATTACTGAAGATTACAGTTAGACATTAATGCTAGATATTACAGTTTTGTAGTTTATTGTTCATCTTGCCCAGAAAAATGCATGCTAATGCAAAACCTGTTCCATTAATATACAAGCATACTGCACACAGCACATGTGCAGCATTAATATGATATTTATTTACTTATGTAAAGCAAAAAAAAGGAATGAGATCCAACCTACTAGTGTAGGAAACATCCAACTTTGCATCATCGAAGTAACGTGAGTGATGATGCAAAGACAGGCAGCATTACCCTCATAAGTCTGTGGAAACCCAAAGTTTGTGAGCAGGAAATGGCAGTAAAAGGAAACAGGATATCCAGTAAATTGGATTTGCAGAGCAGTAAGCCATCCTCTCATCCTTGAAGAAAGAGAAATACTGTGGGTATGTGCAGAAAAATAGCTGTACATGATCATTAATACTTTGAAGCTTCTTTTTGGTTCCTGCTGTTGTTCTGTGATGGCTACCTACTGCTGTTAATGCACGGGTATGAGACTAGAGTTTCATAAAGTAAGCCTGGTAAGCACTTTTATGTCAGTAACATATGCTACATATTGTATCTGTTCTACTGGAAGTGTTATGTACCATGAAGCAGTGGGACAAAGGTAAGGATGCTTTCACTTGTGTGTTTCATGTTGTGATCTCTAGGATCAGGCTTCATGTTGCGATCTCTAGGATCAGGCTTTTAGTACAGCTGTTAATAAATTTAGAAGGAATGGAGAATCTGTTGTTTTTAAGATTAGATGAGTCTGAGTTTCTGTGTAGACAGTTCAGATTATAATAGTTGTCCTGTTTTAAATCTCGTATTTTGTTAACTATGGCTAAAACCTTTTTTATCCTCATGCTGTACAGCAAATCAGTACTGGACATTGTACTCATCCTATTACTGGATCTAATTCCAGCAGAAGCTTCTCGGGATCTAATTCCAGCAGAAGCTTCTCGAAAGTCCTAGTATTTAGAGCAAACCCTTCAACTAAACAATTTTAATTCTAAAAACAAACTAAATCCAGTTCCAAAACCACCAAACTCAAAAAACAGATTGACTCCAGATCTTCCTTCTAGAGTTTATTGCCATAAGTGCATTTGCCTCTCTCTCTTTCTTTCTTTCTTTTTTTTTTTGAAGAAGGATATTTTAGAACTGGATTTATTTTGTTTTTAGAGGTAAAATTATTTGGTTGGAGGGATTTCTCTTAATACTAAGTTTCTTGACAATCTTGTGTTGAAATTGTCATTTGCTCTAAAGCATACTCCCTGCATACAGCCATGATGGATTAGAGATAACGGATGGATAAAAGATACAGAGTCCCCACCAGTAGGTGACCTTTGATTGACTATTTGGTCTAATAATAGAAATGAAAATTCCCTTAATTTATTAACATAAGAAGAAACATTTCTAGCATTTACTTTTGTTTTTAATTAGAATCACTACAACCTTGTGTTGATCTGAAGCATGGGATAATACCGAGAATAAGACAAAGCCAGGCCTATTTAACTTAAGAAACTTTAGCCCTTTTATTTAGGCAATTAACCCTTATTTTTTAACAATCAAAAACAAACCATTAACATTAAAGGGAGCAAACTTAAAGCTGAATTAAAAAGTTATCTATTAATAATTGGGGAAATATGGTATTCTAGTAGAGGCTCCAAAGTCAATTTCCCCTAATTCATTTATTGGTAATGACTTTACAGATTTGTCAGGAAGATAAGGGAGGAATGCTACAAGTAATTTTCACCAATCAAGAAAAAAAAATATTTACAATGTAGACAACATGACAGGTACAATTTACACTAATTATTCAATATCATAAAAATTTAAACCTGTATTAATTGTATATAAAACTATATACCAGTGAAATGTCACTTAAGGACATTAGGCCAAAAAGCGAGATGATAGTAAACCGCATCTCTCAAGGAATCCATTCTGATTACCTTTCTGAGCAGAATACCTGTTTTGTTCAGAAGAAAGGAAAATATTTGGAAAGTATATAATCATCATATTAAAGAAGAATAAGGAGAGAGAGAGGGAAATGTAGACATTTCCCAAACAAATAGCTTGCAGAAATCAGATATACAGATGACAGAAGGTACAGGAAGAAGAATGAGTGAATGAAGAAAGGATGGTAAGGGAAGAAATATAAGGGAGAGATTAGTATCAGCTTACAAGATGGAAATCCCCAAGCGCTGACCCTACTTCGCTGCATGCAGGACTCAATAATTTGAAAGTTTAGAGCACTTGTTTGAGTGCAGAATTGCTTTTTGATTATAAACCAACCCAACTTGACTTAAGTAAATCAAGCCATCAGGCTTACTGTATATTTGTCTCATATGGCGTTTAAGCTCTCAGAGTAATGCAATAACTTCAGCTGAATCAGTATGATTAGAAGAGTTGCAAGGTTCAGTAATTAGCTTGGGCAATACTTAAAATATGTCTTGCACTTTAGTGCATGAGGATCATATTGAGTTCAAGCTTTTTCAGCAGTGCAGTACAGTAAACTCTCAGTTAACAGGAACTCAAGCATCCAGAACTCTCAAGCAACCAGAAAAAAAAAAAATCAAAGAAATACAGTACAGTATGAACAATTCAGTTTTTCATGTGTTGCACTTTCTGTTTTCCACCCAGAGAAACATACCTTAGGTTTTAGACTTTTAGAGGTTTAAAAGGAAGATACAAATAAATTCCCTTTCTGCCCAACCTGAGAACAAGTCAAAACAAACAAGTCAAATCGCTAAAATGTCAACACTCGCTCCATACTTAGTCAGTTTGCATCAGATTGCACATTCTCTCTCCAATCTCTCTCACACACACACACACACACACACACACACACACACACACACACACACACACACACACACACACACACACACACATACACTCTCTTCAGCTTTCATACATGCATTCACTCACTCTCTCTCTCTTTGCAATCTCTCACACACACTCTCTTCAGCTTTCATACAGATCTCCGATTTCTCACACACTTTTGCATTTGCTTTCATACATGCATTCACTCTTTTTCTCTCCAATCTCTCACACACACTCTCTTCAGCTTTTGTACAGCTATCCGATCTCTCACACACAGTCGCTTCTACTTTCATACATGCATTCACTCACTCTCTCAGTCTCCCTATTCAATTCCAATCCATTTAGCATGCCACTGAAAACTGTTCTGCATGCCACGCTTTCCAGTGGAAATATACGTTTAAAATATTATTCTAGCCAGGCTTTTAATTCCTGTATTTCAACATTAAAATCAAATCAATATAGTGTTTATGGTATGGTATGGTATGGTATAGTATAGGGTACAGTATTTGTCAGGTCTGTTTTTAATAGTAACTCTCAAGCAACCAGAAACTACACTTATCTGGCATCTACCAATCCCCATCGGTGCCGGTTAACTGAGAGTTTACTGTACCTTCATTTCAGCTGATATGATTAGAAGAATAACAGAGTTCAACAATTAGGATAGTTATGCTTAATAAAATAAAGCTTTCAGTTTTAAAATGTAACTGAGATACCAAATGTGACAATTTACCTTAATTGATCACTATTGTCTTAGATAGGTGATCCATAATTGCCCTTTTGCTTGATAACATACTAAGTTTTTAACAAAGTTAGCCTGCCTTCATGTACCTGAGTCTCATATATTGAAAGCTACAAGTTCACACTTCATACAGGGCAACCTATTTTTGTCAGTAACTCAACATTTACATTTGATGGTGGGAAGATCAGTTATACTCCTGTACCATGTACTTGGATTTATTTAATTTTACTGATACTTTAGTGCAGCATAAGGGATTTGGCTCCAGTTTTGAGATCCAATTCTCCTTATGAGAAATTAACCTGAGGTCCTATCTGCTTAAGATGATGGTCATTTTTCTAGTTGTAAATGATCCCATGGTGCATATTGACCCTAATGTTATGGTCATCAGGCTTTTTTTATAAGGTGTGTATTTTTACAGAAAGTGGTCAAATAATACACTTATACTGTACTGTTGCTCATAAGAAGGGTGATACTTGTCACATCGCTAGGGGAGTTTGACTTTACTACACTGAATGCATCAATAAAGACTTGTAAAAAAATCAGTGGGCATTCGGGAGTTATATAACTAAAACAGTTGCATGTCATTAAGATGTCATTTGCATATATCCCATGGGCCCCCCCTTTGTGAGGTTTAAGGTGTTACACAGTAATGATGCTGTATTGCCTGGGTCTTTCTTGTTGCCTATGTATTTTTCCTGGGCCAAGACTGAAATTGGTCACTTGTGATCAGAGATCTTCTTCTCTTTCAGCTGTTCTCGTTAGGGGCCGCCACAGCGGATCATCTGTTTCCATTTCTTCCTGTCCTCTGCATATTGCTCAGTCACACCAACCACCTGCATGTCCTCTCTCACCACGTTCATAAACCTTATCTTAGGCCATCTTTTCCTCTTACCTGGCAGCTCCATCCTTAGCATCCTTTTCCCAATATAGCCATCATCCCTCCTCAGCACATGTCCAAACCAATGCAATCTCACCTCTCTGACCTTGTCTCCAAACCGTCCAACCTGAGCTGACCCTCTAATATACTGATTCCTAATTCTGTCCATCCTTGTCACACCCAGTGCAAATCTAAACATCTTTAAAAAAAAAAAATCCTTGTTTCCTGCCTTTACTGAACTAGAATAGTCCATTCTTCAGGTATTGCTGATCTCTGGGCTGTGTCATAGTTCCTGTGTTGCCCATATCCTTACTTGGATAGGAGGAAGCTTCTTTGTTCACCAGTGAGAATGGGGAGCTCTGAGCAGCCTCTCTGTCCCTTGAGGAGTGGTTCCAGCCCAGTGACCTGTAGCTTATTGGCCGTTTTGGGCCATTTCCTATCTCTTTCTAACCCCCTGCTTTAAAGCCAGCTTTAGCGCGCTTTTGCACTTATAATTTAAAGTTTGTCCTGTTTGTTGCATTTACCTGTTGAGGCTACACACTCAAGTGTGCTAGCCTGTGTTACATATTTATTGCATTTTTCTGCTGTTTGTTGCAAAAAAGAAAAAAAAAATATCCTTGTTTCCCATCTTTTCTGACCTAGAGTAGTCCAAATACAGGCTTTGCTGTATTCTGGATTTTTGGAAAGTTCCTGTGTTGCCCATTTCCTTTCTTGGATAAAGGGAGGCTTCTTTGCTCACCAGTGGTAGTGGGGAGCTGAGAGCAGTGTATCTATCCCTGGAGGAGTGTTCCCAGCACAATAATCTGGTAGTCTATTGGCTGTTTTGGGCCAATTTCTAGCTCTTTCAAGTCCCCCTGTATAAAACCTGCTTTGGCACGGTTTGTGCACTTGTTACTACTCAGCCAAGCTCCTTGTGGTCCTGCAGAGTGGTGCCAGCAGCAGAGAGGCTAAAAGAGCGACTGCTAACCTGATAAAAGTGTTTTTTTTTCCTGCTACTACCTGGGCGACTGTCCGATCTAGCTAAACTGCAAGTATTTCTGCTTCTTGAACTGTTTTAAACTGTTTAAAGTTGTTTTGCACCTGCACTTTTAAAGTTTGTCTTGTTTGTTGCATTTACCTGTTGAGGCTACACACTCAAGTGCGCTAGCCTGTGTTACATATTTATTGCATTTTCCTGCTGTTTGTTGCAAAAAAGAAAAAAAATTCCTTGTTTCCCATCTTTCCTGACCTAGAGTAGTCCAAATACAGGCTTTGCTGTATTCTGGACTTTTGGAAAGTTCCTGTGTTGCCCATTTCCTTTCTTGGATAAAGGGAAGCTTCTTTGTTCACCAGTGGCAGTGGGGAGCTTGGAGCAGCCTATCTATCCCTGGAGGAGTGTTCCCAGCACAAGAATCTGATAGTCTATTGGCTGTTTTGGGCCAATTTCTAGCTCTTTCAAGTCCCCCTGTAGAAAACCCGCTTTAGCACGGCTTTGTGCGATTTTGCGCATAGCGCAGCATCGGGCAGCGCCGCTTAATTGGGTTTAAACCATTCTCGGCTCCGCAAAGTCTGCTCTTCACTTTTTCCCTTAGAACTGATCTAGTTCTCATAATAAACACCCTATTCCCACTCTAAAGCCTGGCACTTGCTCACTAAAGCAATTATATAAGTCAGCACTAAAAAATTAAAAGCACTACACCCTCACAAACTCCCCTTGAGTACTTATTTCCCCATTGGCCCTTTTTTCAATTATAAAGGAATTCCAAATACTATTCTAGCATGTCCAAAGGTCAGTTGTCAATCTCCTCTCCAGTCCAGCTGGTGAATCTGGAAATCTTGAGGCAATGTTATAACTGCCTCGTACACAGACAACCCTCTCCTCCTCCCAACAAATTCCAACACATGTGAGAGATGCAACCATATAGCCAAAGTGGAGGCTAAGCTCTCTCAACTCAGTACTGGCGTAACCAGTCAGGAGGAGAAGGAAACCACACTCACTACAATTCCAGTCTCACATAGACCTACCACGACAGCAAACCAAACACATAAACACACAAAAACATACTCGGAGGCTCTAAATAAAAATCTGCCTAAGCAACAGAGACCTCCAAAGCAGACACCCAAGCAACCGCTACCCCAAAACAAAACACGTGCAACACATAGCTCACAAAGCCAGTGTGCCGAACAGTCACAGCCCTTAAGGCTAAACAACACACCTGATACACTTGTAATAGGTGACTCTATCGTCAGGCACACTGACGTCCCGCTCACCAGGCTGAACAAAGAGAAGGTCACGGTGAGCTGCCTGTCGGGCGCTAGGATCCGCCACATAACACAGCACTCAGGTCACTCCAAGGCAAGTACAAATATGACTCAGTCATTGTCCATGCTGGTGTGAATGACCTGAGATGTACCTCCCTGGACTGCATTAAAAGAGACATAGAGGAGCTCTCTGAGCATGTAGCCCAGGCCGGTATGACCCTGACCTTGAGTATCATCTTATCCTCACCAAGAATGATGCCACAATATGAAGACAAGATGATCAATTTCAACAATTGGCTTAAGTATTGCTGTCATTCAAAGGGGATCCAATGCCTGTCTGCCTGGGATGACATGCTCGACAAGCCACGATGCTTCACTAGGGGCGGCTTGCACCTGTCACCCCTGGGCTTTTGGATATTGGCAAAGGCTCTTGCCACCCCCATAGTGACTTTTTTAGGCAAGGCTCAAAAGACAAACCCACCTCCATAGGTATCACAAGGGATAAGAAACTAAGAGTAATGCTACTCAACGCCAGAAGTCTAAACCTCAAGATGCATGCACTCAAAACTCTCCTTAGCATGGAGAACATCAATATCTGTGCAGTAACAGAAACCTGGTTCAAGGCTCCCGAGAGCACCCCAGCACTACCAGGTTATACCTCATACCATGTTTTTCAGCCCCAAAACTTGGATCGAACCACAAAAGGAGGGGGAGTATCAATATTCGTCAAAGATACCCACACCTCCAGGTTGGTGACACAGCACAAAGCATCAGAGACTATCCATGTGCAACTAACAGTGGGTAAAACTGCCTTCCAGTTTATAGCCTGCTACAGACCACCCTCCCAAACCCAGGAACCCCACTCGGCCCTCCTAAGAACACTGGAAAATATGAAGGTCTCTCCAAACACCATTATATTGGGTGACTTCAACTACCCTAACATAGACTGGGAGCATTACTCTAGCTCCAACACCCTAGCCCGAAGGTTCCTAGAATTTATAAACTCAAATGCTATGGAACAACTTGTTGCCACTCCCACAAGAGGGGAAAACATACTGGACCTGATCATCACCAACATGGGGACTCTATGCTCCAGACCAGAAGTGTATCCCTCACTGGTAAGATCAGACCATAAACTAATCTCACTAGATATTCACATCCCGACCCCAGCCCCTGCCCAGAAAACCACAGTGAAAAACTTCTCTAAAGCAAATTTCACACTCCTCAAAACCAATGTGGAATCCTTCAAAGCCCCAGGCCTGTGGAAAATACAGCCCAGACCGCAGAATCCTTTATAAACGCATTCTATGAACACCTTCAGGAATGCATGGATCATGCAATCCCAAATAAAACCAAGACCCAATCCTCCAAAGTTAGGCGTCCTGTCTGGTGGACCCCAGCCATAAACAAACTATACAATAGAAGGAGGAAGCTACTACATGATAGAGCAAAATCCCAAAAAGGGAAGGCATCTCTGATCAGTATTAGCAAAAAACTATGGGCACTCATAAAGTCGTCTAAGGCCAGCTTTGAGAGAAAAATTGCACAGGACACTAAGGATAATCACAAGGCTTTCTTTAGTTATGTTAGGAACCTGGGAGGGAATTCCCAGATATGCTCAGAATTAGTACAAAATGACAAAAAATACACCGAACCCACAGACATTGCCAACATCCTAGCTGACAGGTTCAGCAAACTTCTCCCTTCCCCACCAAAAGGGCAAATATCTATCCCAGCAGAGTGCTGCCCCTCCTGACATCTCAGATGCTCAGGTAAGAGCTGCCCTCTCCAAAGCAAAAAACACAGCATCAATGGGACCAGACGGTGTCCCGGGCTGCATCCTATATGAACTCCAAGAAGAACTAAACCCAAACATAAAGCTACTGTTCAATCTCAGCCTTACTACAGGATATGTACTCAAAGAGTGGCATACAGAAACAGTGGTCCCTCTCCACAAAGGTGGTGCCTCAATGGATCCTGGAAACTATCGCCCCATAAGCCTGACTAGCTTGGTCTGCAAAGCTATGGAAAGGATCATCATGGACCTCATAAATAAAGATATTGGGGACCTACAGACACTGGATCCTACCCAGTTCAGCTTTGTTAAGGGCAGATCCTGCCTCTTAAACTTGGTTGATTTCTTTGAAACAGTCACCAAGGCCATTGACGAGGGGAAGGTGGTCCATACAGCCTACCTGGACCTCGCAAAAGCCTTTGATACAATGCCGCACTCGGGCATTATACATAAGCTCACCAGCTTAAATATAAATCCCTATGTCAGTAGATGGGTTGCAAACTGGCTCAAGGACAGAACCCACATGGTTAGAATTGCTGGAGCCATGTCAGACTCCAAACCAGTTACAAGTGGCATCCCACAAGGCTCAGTCCTGGGACCTCTCTTCTTCAGTATATATGTCTCGGAGGTACAGGCTAACACGGAAGGACTGTGGCTGACCAGGTTCGCAGATGACTGCAAACTGGGCGCCATAATCGACTCTCCAGCCGACACAAGCATCCTACAAAAGGGCCTCATAGAAACAGACAACTGGTGCCAGAGCCATGGCCTCAAGCTAAACACCAAAAAGTGTATAGTGATCCCCTTTGGCAAAAACAAAGTGCCCACAAATTACCACATAGGTGGTAATCCATTGGCACGGAAGAAGTAATTAGGGACCTGGGGACCCAAGTTGATAGCAATCTCTCATTTGACAACCACGTGGCCAAAGTGGTTAGAAAAACATTTTATATAGCCCACCTAATCATGAAGGGATTCACATCTAGATCAGGGGAGGTCATCGTGCCTCTTTACTCATCCCTCATCAGGCCCATAATTGAGTACAATGCCCCTTTGGGATGTAACACCAGACACCTGCAGCAACTGGAAAGACCCCAAAAGTACCTCACCAAGAGGATCAAAGGGCTCAAACAGATGCCATATGCTGCCCAGTTAAAGAAACTCCATCTCTACTCAGTGGTATACCGCCTGCTCAGAGGCGATCTGTGCCTGACGTATAAAGCCATGTCCAACCCGGAATTAATGGACATGCTGCACCTCAGAAAATCCAAATCCCATCGAGCTACGCGCTCAAGAGACTTGAACCTCAGCACTGAAATAAATAGGACATGCTGGAGGGACAGATTCATAACCCAGAAGCTCCCTTCACTCTGGAATAAAATCCCAGTCCAGGTTAGGCAGAGTTCCTCATTGACTCTCTTCAAGAGGAATTTTGATGAGTGGATGGAAGATAATAGGTTCACCCCGGGTATCACTTCTGTGTCACTGTTAGACAGAGGCACAGTATACTAACCTTGAAAAAGGGCATAGCAAAATTCATTTAAAATGGGTGGTGAAAGCCAAACACACTCTGGCTAGGCTTATAAATGCCCTAGGGCAGATAGCCTAGTATGAACCTATAAACCTATAACTCTGCCGCTTCCAGCTCTGACTCCTGCCTTTTTGTCAATGCCACCGTCTCTAACCCGTATAACATAGCTGATCTCACTACCCTCTTGTAGACCTTCCCTTTCACCCTGACTGGTACCTGTCTGTCACAAATCACTCCTGACACTCTTCTCCACCCATTCCACTCTCCCTGTACTCTCTTCTTTACCTCTCTTCTACACTCACCATTACTCTGAACTGTTGATCCCAAGTACTTAAACTTATCCATCTTTACCAACTCTACTCCCTGCATCTTCACCATTCCTCTACCCTCCCTCACATTTACAACACATATATTCTGTTTTAGCCCTGCTGACCTTTATTCCTCTCCTCTGTAGAGCATATCTCCACCTCTCCAGGTCTCCTCAACCTGATCCCTACTCTCACTACAGATCACAATGTCATCTGCAAACATCATAGTCCATGGGGCTTCCTGTCTGATCTCGTCTGTCAACCTGTACATCACCATTGCAAATAAGAAAGGGCTCAGAGCTGATCCTTGAGGTAATCACACCTCCACCTTAAATGGATCTGTCACTCCCACTGCAGACTTCACCACTGTCACACTACCGTCGTACATTGCTGTACCACTCTTACATACTTCTTTGCCACTCTTGACTTCCTCATACAATACCACAACTTCTCTCTAGGCACCCTATCATATGTTTTCATATACGATCAGAGATCTACCCTGTAAATACATTTTAAACAAATAACGAAAGAAAGAAAGAAATGTGGCTTTTCTGTCTGCCACGTTTCTCTCTCTGGTTTGGTTATTCTTTGGGATTGCCTGTACTCACCCTTAATGTTATGGACATCAGGCTTTTTATAAGCCACATGTTTTCAGAAAATTGCCAGACTGTGCACTTATGCAATACTAACATGGCCAAAAAGAAAGGTGAAAGACATCATATGTGTGCAGTTAATGGGGTTTGGGTTTATTGGCCGAATGTGTCAATAAAGACTTACAAAAAGTAAAACTTAGTGAGCAGTCAGACGTTATGTGGCTTTAACACTTTTATATCCTTAAGGTGTAATTTGCATATATCCCATGGGCCTCTGTTTTAAGAGGCATAAGGTATTACACAGTGGAAATACTGTATTGCCTGTGTCCTTTTTTGTTGTTTTTGTATATGTGGCTTTTCTGTGTGACATTTTTTTACCTGTTGTTTTGGTTCTGTCTCAAAATACGCCATGCCTAGTTGGACTAAAAATAATTCATTAATGCTTCATATTTGCATTCTAAACATAAAATAAATATATTATGACATGAGAAAAAAAAACAGAAAAGCTTGAGAAGGGAGAATGAGAGAGCAAAAGAAAGAAAGTGGGAGAAAGACGGAAATGAAGGTGGGGTGGAGGAGTAAATAAGTTAAACTTAAAGAGAGCTGCTATCTTGATAAGAAGATTTATTCCAGAATAATTTAATTTATGAGTTTAGGCATTTGGGAATGTAGAGATATCGGTGTAAATGTGCCATATTCCTGCTAATTCATGTCACCCCTATGTACCTATATAAATTAAATCAGTTGTTCAAAAGGTGTTATGGCCCAATGTAACTCCTGAACAAATGTTGTAAAAGAGTACTACATGTCCGTTTTCTGCTTAGTACTCTCCTTACTAATACTTCTAACAAGGAGAAATTCATACCTTCATGCACAGTTTACCAAATTTGTTAAAAACAGCTCTGACAGACGTTCAGCTCTGTCGCTAATGTAAAATAGTGGCCTTCCAAAAAGCTGCAAAATCCCCAAATGGTATACAGTTGTCTGTTTCAATATATGGTTAAAGCCTTCAAATAAATCTTACTTAACCTCCTGTAAAAATAAGTGAATCATTAAATACTGATAGAAAATAGTAAACCATTCCCCTGAACATCTCAGGGGAGGACAGAGAAGCAACTCGCAAATCTTCAATAGTTTTCTCTCCCCGCACCGCCGCACACATCATATGCCATACCTGAATCAGTACCGTTGCTAAGGATGGCTTATACTCCTGTGTTACTTCCACTATTGAACAAGAATATGGCAATGTTGTGGCCTCATATCTGATGGAATAGATAATTATGACTGTACTGTCTCACAGAATATCAGGAATTGCTTTAAGATAGTCCTGCCATAGTACAACCATTTCAGGCTGAAGGGCACACCCAAATGCATGATGGCATTTACAGGGAATGTATGTTGCCATTTGCTGTGGAGAGTGGAAAATTTTGGATGTGGCATGCTGTTCTGCATACTGCTATGTAGCGTAAAGACGTTTTCAGCTAATGCCAGTTGCCTTCTTTATAGAACAGTGATATGTTATTCTGTCTTTTTTAATTTCTCCAAGTCTTTTGGGTTTCTAATACCATGATGGGAATGGACCCCATTCCTAAGTCAAAGTTTGATTAAAGATCATGAAATTAGTATTGTTCAGTCTTTGATGTCAGCCAAAAGTGTTCTTCACAGCACTCGCAATGTGCCCAGTAATGGCTCCTGCAGTTTGTACGGAGTTACATGTATTGGTAACATATTTAAATACGATTGTAGATTCTTTTTATAAGACCTGTTGCTCCTACTGTTATTGGAACTGTCTGGATATCCTCTTCCACATTGCCCTTTGTTCTGCCTGCAAATCCTGGCATTTTATGACTTTGTATTTCTCTGTACATAACACACTATAGTCACTGGGTGTAGCAAGTTCTATGATCAATGCTACTTTTGTTTTGTTTTCATGGACTACTATATCTGGTTTTCTCACATCAATTTTTTGAGCTGTTGATAATGGGTGATCCCATTTGATGTAAACTTCATCATGTTCTATAATGCCTTTCAGTATACAGCTCTTCTGCCATTAGTATATCAGAAGCTACACGATGTGCGACTGTTTCCAGTTCTGTTTTACAAAACATGCATTTGTCTGTTTCTCCCACATGTTCAATGGATTTGTAAACCAATGTTTATGTAGTCCACTATCTTGGGCCACCAATATTAAACTTTCGTTTTTTGGATTAAATTCACTTGTCCTTAACCAGTCCTGCATTCAGTCCTGATTAACATGAGGTTGTTCCAAGAGTTTTCTGTACTTGCAACTATATTTATACAGTTTCCACATTTCTTGCTCTCTCATTTGATTCTTCACCTTATATTCTTTCTTTTGTTTTTTTGGTACATTGAGTTGCTGCCTGAGTTTTATCTACTTCTGGTTTTATTTCTGCTCAGGTTTGATGCCAATATGCTTCTGATAAACTAAGTAAAGAAGCCATCTTATACTTATTCTCCTCATGTTTTAAAACTTTCACTACCTTCAGGTTTTGTGAGGTCAGGAGACATGTATGTAGTCCTACAATTGCAGATCGATACATGTAATCAATTTCGAGGAGGCCCACACCTCCTTCAGAACAGGGAATACATAGTCTTGGTATGCAATGGTTTTTAGAAATCATTTGATGAGCATGGAACATTCTTCTTGTTTTCCTGTCCACCCTACCCAACATCATTTGGGGCCAGTCAATCACTCCAAAACTGTATGTTAGGACAGGAAGAGCAAATTGGTTTATAGCTTGGACTTTTTTTCTTGATGTCAACACTGTTTTCAGTCTTAAGTCTTCTAAAATATTCTTTACTAAGTTTTATTCACATTTCTTCATGTTTGATTCCTGATCCTTCATTGATTCCCAAATATTTATATACTCCCTTTGTTCAAGTTCTTTTATATCACATTCCTTTCCCAAAACTGATGTTTTCTTGGTGTTGCAGTTTTCCTGCTTTAAAGGTTCCCATTGCACATTTATCAAGGCCAAATGACATTCTTATATAATCTGAAAAAATGTTGACCACTTGCAGTTGTGCTTTTAGTTCCTTATCTGATGAACTATACAGTTTTAAATCATCCACAAAAAGAAGATGAAAAGTCTTTACACTTTGTTATTTTCTGGGAGCCAAACTGCAGCCTTGACCTAATATGTTAAGTAGACAGCTTAATGGGTTAAAGGCAAGATAAAAGAGCAGAGGTAACAAAGAGTCACTGGAAAATCCTCCTTTGGATTTTTATCCCTAGAATAATAATTTTCCCTTATCATAGCTTAACTGCAAAGTGATTTGCCACTATTTTGTGGTCGCTGTAATGTAATTAATCAGAGTAAGGTGTATTTTTTACATTTTAAGCACTTTTATCGATGAATGTGGGATACTGTCAAATGCTTTTTTGTAGTCTATCCATGCCATACTTAGATTCTTCCCCTTTTTACAGTTCTCCATTATGACTTTATTTAACAACAAATCATCCTTTGTTCCATATGACTTTCTTTTATTACCCCTTTGTTATATTGCCATGATTGAGTTTTCTTCTAAATGATGATAAACTCTGTCAACATCAATTCCAGTGTATAGTTTATAGGTCGTCGGAAGGCAAGTTATTGGTCTATAGTTTTTAAGATAGTTTGTAGGTTCATTCTTAAGTAGGAGCATTATTTTTCCTGTTGTTAACTAGGTTGGTGTCTGTTCGAGGTGTGCATACAAATAGTTCTTACTTGTGTCTAAATCTTCATGTAAAGATGTTTATACTTTTTGCTTTTATCATGTCTGTCTGAGTATTTTTATTGATCTGTTCCCTCTTCTATACTCCTGTAACAGTGACACCTCTTGTCTTAATTGCTTTATAGTTTTCTCTGTTCAGTACTTCCATTATAGAATATCATTTCTCCCCTTCCTTTCCCTTACTGCCCTGTGTTTTTTTGGTAAGACTTTATTTGTTATTAATTTAGCTGCACACTAATATAACCTATTTACTTTTGTTATATTGCAAGAAGCTCTGTGAATAGTCCTAATTACTGTGTTCAATTTATCAAACTTCTAATTTGTGGGGTTTTATTGACTTTCTGTAGTCTGTTTCTTTCATTGATCTTAATATGTCTGTCCATCTCCACTAAATCAAGCAACTCTTCTCTTAGATCATTTTCTTCTAAACTGAGAGCACATTCTTTGTTATCCATTTCCTGCAAGCATTCTACAGGAAGTTTCAGAGCATCTTCTTGTGCTGCATTCTTTTCTATTTTATCCTGTGTCATCCTTTGTGTTTTCATATGGGAACTCACTGGCCTATCACTCCACAACACTGACTGTGTCAGAGTTGCCAGTTTCCTGTTCCTTGCCTTGCTGTGCAACTCCAGCTGAAATTTTTTACTGGTTTCCTGTGGGAATCTCCAAAGTATCTTTGTATGGCAACTGATCAGATGTTTCCTGCTCCACTGGTTTCTCATTAATTTGGGGATCTGTTGCTGTATCCTGCTGTGATGTTATAAAAATTAGATTTTCTACACTAAATCCTTCACTTTGCAGGTAATCCATAACATCATTTTCTGTTTCTTTAACTTCTCTATTACTTATCCCATTTTCTATTTTCCCCCTTTGTTTTCTTATTGTTTGTATTGTAAAATTGTCCACATCCAGATGCCTCTGCTTGTATTTCTCTTCAAATATCTTTGGTGCTGCTCATTTTGTATTAATTAGTTTTGCTTTTTCCATTGCATAACATAAATATTGCACCATATTAAATCTCTTTTTCTTTCCCATGTCCATATTTCTGATTCAAATATCTCTGCTCCTCCTGTTTCTCCTTACTTGCTGGACTCATTGTTCCATCATGTTGTGTTAGACTTTCTTCACTAAATCCTTCACTTCACAGGTATTCCATAACTTCAGCTTCTATTTTTTTTAACTTCCACTTTACTAATCATCTGTTCTACATTCTGTCTTTGTGATCTTATTTTTTTGTTTTGTGAATTTTCCAAATTTGGATGCCTTTGCCTGTATTTCTCATTGAATATCTTTGGGGCTGCTTTTTATGTATTAATTAATTTGGCTTTTTCCTTTGCATAAATATTGCACCATATCAGATCTCTCTTGTTTTCCCATATCCATATTTCTTTTTTATACCTTTCAAAAATCTCTAAATTTTGTTCTTTATATTTTTGCACTTCCTCAGTCGCTTCTTTTTCCAAACAGACCAAGGTTTCTTGGTCTGTTTTTCATAAATATGTTGTTATTAATGAGCACAATTTTTATTTGACACTTCTGATAGTTTTTCTTGTGCAAGTATTTTTCTTTTCTCTAATTTCTCTCTTAATCTTTTTTGTGTATGTTCTGTCTGAAAATTCTGGGCTTCTTGCATAATAGTAACAATGCATAATTTCTTTCTTATCCTCAGTAGTTCACTCTGTTGCCTTTGTGGCCCTTTTCTGTCCTATCAATTTTTGTGACTTTTGGTAGACTACCACTTCCTTCTACAACAGGGGGCCATTCTCCCCATGGGCCTGTGGTAACCCCTTTGTAAGAATGTTTCCATGTCTTAGGGATTCTACACTGTCATTTTTTCCATTCCTGACACCAGTCTGCCTACCAGGATTGGGCACTTTTTTATCCTTGGTCTTGTGCACTCAGCTATCCATTTTTATTTTTTTTAAATATTATTGTCCGCGATATATGCTATATAAAATACAGTCTATATATCAGTGTTGTCTTGGTTAGATTTTGTGGAAAACGGGGTCCACCTCGTGAAGGTACTCACCAAGACTTGAGGATGATTTCAGTTCCAGCAGTATTACTCTCCTTTGCTTGCTGGTTTATTACCATATAAAAATGTATATTATTTTATTTTGGGCTAATTATTGTTATTACCTACCATGTCTAACTATTACTGTCTTTGACTTATGTACTTTCTGTCACTTTTATGATTTCTTTTCCACCTTTCCAAGCACTTTAAGAAGTAATATGTTTGAAAAGATTTGAGAAATAGCTTTGAAAATATGCTGATGTTATCTACCCAGTTCAGAGATCTATGACTGTGTTTCACTGACAAGAAACACACTGCATTAGACTTGTATGCTGGGAAAAGCATGAGAAAATACATTCAAATGATTCATAGACAGCAGAGTATAAATGCTGGAGAAAAGATATGTTAATGTATATTAAGCTTATTTGTGGTGCACAGAACAAATGCAAGTGAGCAACTCAGCCTGAACAACAGTGCTAATACAGTTCAGAGAGACAGACTGTGTACAACAATGCTAATGCATTTCAGAGAGATGGACTGTGTACAACAGTGCTAATGCATCTGTCAATATGATTCAGTGTAGTCACACTGTACTTATGGCAGTGTTATCTCATTCAGCAATGTTACAGCGTCATCACACCATTCACACAAACACATGCATATACACAGACACACACACACACACACACACACACACACACACACACACACACACACACACACACACACACACACACACACACACACACACACACACACACACACACACACACACACACACACACACAGTATCCATGTAGATATATCTCATACTGATTTATACCAGACATAAATGTGTATAGAAATATCTGTACAGAAAGCTGAACACATACATACTGAGGATGGCAAGTCCCATAAATAACCTGTTGCTGTTGCTGATAATGCACAGCTGCTGTGTGGATGCACCAGCAATCAATGCTTTGCACAACCCAGTAAGGTGCTGCCATACTGAGATGAACTGACAGTTGATATGTAGGAGTGGGTAGTGTAGCAGACTGAGCTAAAAACTTCTGTCAGCTGAACTGCTCAGTCCTATGTACCATTCAGGTTATCTTAGAAATCCTGCATATATAGGTTCATAGGATGGCCCGAGGAGAAAAGCTCCACTAATAGACTACGGCAATACATAAAGTCTACTTCACTAAGTAGATCAATCAGCAATCAATGCTGAGATGAACTGAGGATCATAGGAAGCTAGTAGGCTATTGGCTCTGAGGCCCTTACAAGCCTAGCCAAGAATTTAGCCCATGTTCTGACAAGTCAGCACTCAATGCCCCTGTCCAGCAGGGAGACAGATGTAATCCCAGGGGTGTATATTCTGTTCCCCATCCAGTTATCCAGGTTGTGCTTAAAAAGGGGTAATGTGATAATCTGCTTGATGTGGAAAGGGAGTCTGTTCCACAAAAGGGGCAGTATCTGGGACACAAATCTGTCCCCCAACAAGTCCTATTGATGTCACAGACCAGGTTGAGGTCAGACATGCGGATTACTTGAGTGGAGCTAGACTTTTGGATATGCAGCAATTCCATCAAGGTATGGTCTGAGTTTGCTTTTATGCCAGACAGAGGTCACCTCTGAGAAGTCTGTATGAGACTGAGTAGAGGGACAGGGCTTTTAGCCTCTCTGTGTAGGGTAGATGTTTGAGGCCCTGGATTCTCCTGGTGAGGAACCTCTGTGGTCTCTCCAGCTGCTGCATGTGCTTTGTGAGGTTCATGCCGAAAGGGGCGTTGTACTCAATAATGGGTCTTATAAGGGAAGAATGCAGCGATGTTATGACCCCTTTGTCCCTGGATGAGATACCTTTCCTAATGAGGTGGGCCATGTTGAAAGTTTTCCATATAACGGAGGCAATATGGTGGTCAAAAGTCAGGTTGCTATCAACCTGGGTGCCCAAGTTCCTCACGACTGATTGCATGCTTAAGACCTTATTATTAATTTGATAATTTGTGAGGACATCACGCTCCCCAAAAGGGATGATGATGCATTTTTTGGCATTCAGTTTGAGGCCATGTTTCTGACACCACCATTTGTTTGGGTGAGACCATCTTGGAGGATGGCCACATCACTAGGGGAAATGATGACAGCACCCAGCTTGCAGTCATCTGCAGATTTGGTCAGCCATACCCCACTGGTTTTGGCCTGCACCTCAGAAAAGTATTTCCCAAACAACAGAGGCCACAAGACTGATCCTTAGGGGTACGCCACTCATTATGGTTCTACTTCTTGAGGTAGCTTCCCCTATTTTGACTAGGTAGGTCCTATCAGTGAGCCAGCTACCAATCTGGAAACATATGGATTGATGCCTAGTTGAGAGAATTTATTTGTTATACCTGTGTGGGGAATAGTATCAAAGACTCTGGCCAGTTCAAGGTAGGTGGTGTGCACCATCTTCCCCTCGTCCATGGCTTTGGTGACTGTTTCAAAGAAGTCAACCAAATTTAACAGGCATGACTATCCCTTGACAAAACCAAACTGTGTGGGATCAAGTGTTAGGAGGTTGCCAATGCCCTTGTTAATGCGGTCCATGGTAATCCGTTCCTTGGCCTTTCAGATCAGGCTAGTTAGGATGATGGGTCTATAATTTCCTGAATCAGTGGATGCTCCACCTTTGTGCAAAGGAATGACAGTGGCTATCCTCCACTCAACTGGGACAAAGATGGTACTCAGGCTTTGGTTAAATAGTGTGCCTAATGATGCTGCAATTTCCTGCCTGAGGTCATGTAGGATGCAGCCTGGGATGTTATCAGGTCCCATGAAGGCTGTATTTTTTGCCTTTGAGAGGGCAGTGATGACTTGCTCCGTAGAGGTAAGGAGAAGGAGGTAGGTGCTAGGGATGTCCTGATTTACTGATGGGGTGATAGATGGGTGAAATTTTTGCTAAACCTGTCTGCCAGCAGGTTGGCTATTATCTACAGCGTTTGTGTATGTGGTGTCCTTGACCACCAGTTCTAAGCAGATCTGTGTTCTCCCTTTGAGATTGTAGACATATGCGAAGAAGGCCTTATGACTGCCTTTAGTAGATGCGGCCAGTTTGGAATCAAAGTTTGCTTTGGAGGATTTCACTGGTGCTCTTATTTCCTCATTCAGGCTAAGGAGAGATTGCTTCCAATTAGGCACCTGCTCCTTCTTGGTCCTGGACAGCAGTTTTTTTCTTTTTATTATAGAGTTTATTTATTGCAGATGTCCACCAGACAGGTTTACTCTTCCTTGAGGAGGAGGATTTTGTCATGTTGGATATTCCTAATTCCATGCAGCTATATAAATGCTCTTATAGTACTTTGGTGTAGGCTTGGACATTTGTGCCAGTTCCTATGAAGCAGGAGGGTGCTGCAAAGCTGTTTATACTTGTAATTGGCTTTGGAGAAGTTTTTTTGTTTGACCCTAGCTGAGTGGATCGGGGGATGTGGTAACTTTGAAAATGACCTCTTTGTGGTCAGATCTTACCAGGGAGGATGACACTGTATGGATGCTGCAGTGGTTATTCATGTTGATTAATACCAAGTCCAAGATATTATCACCTGTTGTCAGGGTGTCAACCAGTTGGTCCAAGACATTTGCATTGATGAAATCAAGGAATCTCTGGGCATTTGTGTTTTGGCATGCAACACCTAATGGGAACAGCTGAAAGAAAAAGAAGATGAAAAAGAGTTCTTCCAGTCTATGGTTGGATAGTTAAAGTCACCTAGAATCAGGGTAAAGGGGTGAATCTTGATAGATTCAAAGAGGTCCAGATAAATGGAGTGGGCATCTTGAGTCAAAGTTGGGGGCCTGTAGCTAGCTAGCTATGATATAGGGGTCTTGTTAAAGGTTAACTCCATTCCAGCCTGGAGGTGAGTATTTCTTTAATATATATTGAAACTCCACCTCTTTTTTTTTTTGCTGCCCACGTTTAGGGTTCTGAATGTATGATAGAATGAGTAGCGTGGTATAGCTCTGGTGCTCTCGACAGCTTTGAACCAGGTTTCTGTGACTGCACAAATGTCAGCATCTTCCAGGGTTAAGAATACTTGCAATGAGTGCAGTTTCATAATTAGACTCCCTCCGTTTAGAAGCATGACCTTTATTTTGCATTTTGATGACATTTTCATGTGGGCAGTTTTGACCTCATGGCATTGCCTAAAAAAAGGCACTATGGGGGAGGCAAGAGCCTTTTCCAGATGCCTGAAGCCAAAGGGAGACAGATGCAGGCCATCTCTGGCAAATCATCGTGGTTTTCTGATCATGTCTTCCCAAGGTGTCAGGTACTGGATCCCCTTGGAATGACACCAGAAACTAAGCCAATTGTTAAAGTCAATCATTTTCTTTTTTTATTGAGACATCATTCTGGGTGACAATAGAATGCTGCTTAAAACTAAGTCCTTCTTGGAAGCGTATGGCTCAGAAATTCACAAACATCTATTGTGGATGTGTGTGCATTGTGTGTGTGTGTGTGTGTGTGTGTGTGTGTGTGTGTGTGTGTGTGTGTGTGTGTGTGTGTGTGTGTGTGTGTGTGTGTGTGTGTGTGTGTGTGTGTGTGTGTGTGTGTGTGTGTGTGTGTGTGTGTGTGTGTGTGTGTGTGTGTGTGTGTGTGTGTGTGTGTGTGTGTGACACAGAAGGCATAACCACTGGCTGACCCCCACTTTTCCTGACAGCATAAACTGAACGGGTATAAAACTCTCCAATACATACCCACTATAGCACATATTACTTAGGCTACAGGGCTATGTCCCTGTACCTGGCAAGGCCCACTCCATTTGTCTGGACCATGAACCTAAACGAGAAAAGTGCTTAGCCTTTGGTCAATGATGTTACAAATATGAAAAGTGGAATAATTTCAAAAGGCTCTGCACATCCAAAGTGTTGCAGACATGTTAAAGGAGAGCATCCTAAGAAGCAGATAGGTCAGTTAGAAAGCTGTGAGCAAACTTCTTTGTTGATGGTGTCTTTGTGATTGATGAAACAGTGAATACAGTAGATTATCAGTTGGTGGCAAAAAGTTAAATATTTTGTACTGTTCGGATTACTGGAAAACCCACAGAGCTTAAAGTAAATACTGGGTCCAAGTGCAATGTTATATCAGCACAAATGTTTGCTGAAGTAAAAGCTGGTGAGAAATTTGATTCAGCCAAGTGTGCAAAACTTATTGCTTATGGTGATGAAGAGATTCAAACTGATGGTGCAGAAGTTCTCACATGCCATTCTGTTGAGAACAGCTTTGACTTGCAATTTTACATAGTCAAAAGACACGTGCAGTCACTGTTAGGCCTGAAAGACAGTTTGAGAATGAGATTGATTTCATTTAGTAAAGTTCATCATATAAGGTTGAACAACCATGATAGTTTTATGCAGAATATTTTTTGTGACTATGCTGATACTTTTTCAAAGATGAGCTTGGTAAACTACCAGTCACAGTATCCATGAAGTTAGACCATGAAGTTAGCCAACTGTAAGTAAGACTAGCCAGGAAGGTTCCAGTGGCAATACAGAGCAAAGTCAAAGCAGAACTTGACAAAATGGTGAATTTAGGTGTGATTATTCCAGTAAAAGAACCGAGTGAATGGGTATCCTTTATGGTTGTAGCTCATAAGAAAAGCTGATGATGTTCGAATATGCATTGATCCCAGGGATTTAAACAAAGTACTTAAATGTCCTCATCATCCGATGCACACAATAGAAGAAGTAGCTGCTCTTATACCAAATGTTACTATTTTCTTAGTCTTAAATGCAAAAAGTTCATTTTCGTAAATTACTCTGGATCACAAATTACCGTTGTGAACCACATTCAGTACACCATTTGGTAGATACAGATTCTTGAGAATGCCATTTGGGATAAATTCTGACAGTGAAGTATTTCAACGTGCGATGGAACAAATTTTTTCAGGTTATCCATGTGCTGTCATAGACATTGTTCTAGAGGGCAATGGTGAAGACGAACATGATAGAAACCTTCAGAAAGTTCTAGACCATTCACGTGAAGTCAGTCTTAAACTGAATCCACAGAAATGTAAATTCAAGCTGACAGAAGTTACTTATGTGGGTCATTTGTTTACCAGTTCTAGCTTACAACCAGATCCATCTAAGCAAGCAGCAATTCTTGAGTTGCCAGTTCCAGAAAATGTCACACCTTTGCAACTTTTTTAGGTATGGTCAACTATTTAGGAAAGCTCACTCCAGATCTGAAGGAACTTTCGGCACCTTTATGAGAGTTGACATGCAAAAATGTAAACTGGTCTTGGTTGGAACAACACCAAAAAGCATTTGATGTTCTGAAACAGAAAATTGCCAGAACACCCACATTGAGATATTATGATGTCCACAAACCAGTAACTCTTTCATGTGATGCTTCTAAGTATGGTCTTGGCTGCAGCATGTCTTTAAGAAGGCATACCAGTAGCATATACATCCAGAACTTGTACTCAAACTGAGATGCAGTATGCACAAATTGAAAAAAAGATCTTTTGGCAATAGTGTTTGCATGTTCGAAGTTCAGTGATTATATTAATGGCCAATGTGTTCAAACTGAGACTGATCACCAACCTCTAGTGACAATTCTAAAAAAGCCAAGACATTCAGCCCCAGCACATCTGCAGCGCATGATGTTAAAATTGCAAAAGTACAATTTCAGTATTGTTTATACGAAAGGCAAATATCTTTATCTTGCAGATACTTTGCCAAGACCACCTAGACAAAAATAAGAGCAACATGACTTCAAGGTCCTGGAAATCATGGAAGTCAGAAAACTTTCCTCATCACATCTTGATGAACTCAGAAATCACACAGCTTTAGACCCTGTTCTTCAGAAACTGAAACATTTTATCAGTCAAGGATGGCCAGTGTGAAAACCAGTCTACCACCTGACATACAGAAGTATTTTCCTTACCGAGACGAGCTCATGATGGATGATAGAATCATTATGAATGGTCCTAATGTGGTTATTCCTTCAGCATTACAACAGGAATATATCCAGATTTTGCATCATGGTCACCCGGGTACTGGTTCAACCAAAAGAAGGGCAAGAGGCATAGTACTTTGGTGTTCTATGTCAAAAGATATAGAGTAGGAAACTCTAGCATGTTCAATTTTCAACAACACCAAACTGCACCAACAAAAAGAACCACTTCAGCTAAACCAGGTTCCAATTACCATGGTCAATGGTTGCTACTGATATTTTCAAATGGAATGGTCAGCATTACTTAGTGTTAGGAGACTCTCACTTGAATTGGTTTGAAATTGACCTTCCTAACTTAACGTCTAGCACTGTCATCACAAAATTGAAGACACCTTTTTCTGCATATGGTAGTCCGCACAAAGTTGTATATGGCAATGGTACACAATTTACAAGTCAGCATTTCATGAAATTTGTGAGTCGTGGGACTTTGTCCATGTTGCCAGTAGTCTTGAGTATCCACAGTCCAATGGATTAGCTGAGCATGTAGTACAAAGTGCAAAATGTTTCTTAGAGAAATCCAAGAGAAATGGTATAGATATTTTTCTTAACCTGCTAAATCTCAGAAACATTCCCAGAGGTAACTTGCTTGGTTCACCTGCTCAGAGATTAATGTCTAGACATACAAGAACAACCTTGCCAATGGGCATACAACTCTTGATTCCAAATGCTAAGAACAACAGAGTGGTCAAGACTCAAGACAAAACACTAGTCACGAACGTTGTACTATGATAAATCTAGCAAACCTCTTAGACCATTAAGACAAGGAGAGATTGTAAGGATACAAACAACCAAAGGATATGACCAAATGGGCATTATCAAAAATATTTGTGATGAACCAAGACTGCATATCATTCAATCAGAAGGAATGCAATTCAGATGTAACCAAAGACACAAACCTATGATGTAGCAAATCGCCTGTTCCAATGGCTCTAGTTCTATGAATGTAGCCACACCTGTTCCTGTTCCAATTTCAGAGGACAGCGTACCTTCTGTGTCTTCTACTCCTGTAAACAGTTCAGCAGTGCCTTCAGATGTTCCTGTATCAGACAATTCCCCAAGGAAAGTTTCTCCTGTGAAGTCTCAACAGAACTTCTATGTATCCAGAGCTGGGAGAGTTTGTAGGCCAAATCCAAAATATTTGAAGGCTTGGTCTTGAGATCAATTTTTCTTTTAAATGTCATTGATGTGCTGATCTTGGAGAAATTGTTTTTCCTTTCATTAAGAGGGAGGATGTAGATCACTGTGCATGTTATAATTAACCAGCCACCATAGCACTCAGCATGTGTATAAAGTTACTGAGCATGTGCGAGTGCAGTGCCATTTTGTACAGTCAGCCAGAGTGAATGCAGTCATGAATGGAGACGCACATGAGAGTGTGCCTGAAGTAATGAATCAAACAGTTAGCTTAAATACATGCTCTAATTATAGTTTCTGACAACGTTTATGTACAATAAATATCTTGAACCCATATACCGCTTTATTGTCTCCTTTGAATGAATGAGACAAGTGACACTAACTAATGGAAAAACTTAGGCCCAGAGAATACAGGGAACAATGAATGTATGATCTACTAAGTTCAGCTAAAGGGTTATATACACTGTTAATATGATGAACTACAAACAAAATAATTACATCAAATGGTGCATGATAAAATGGAAGCCATCCATAAATTAACAAACACAATAGGTTATGTCCTGTGGCACAAGTTAGGCAAGGCCTATCGCTGCTAGACCTTTGTAGGACAAATCAATGTGATGATGTGCAGAAAGGCAGAAATCAGTACACTTTAATGCCCCATCAGAGGCCAAGTGCAGATACAATGCCTGGACTAAAAGCAGCTAAAGACAAGCAAACAAGGTGTAGGTGAGAAAAAAGGCACAAATTAAGGCTACACAACACACTACTACAACTGGCATCAGCAGTGCAAAAAATGGAGAAGTGTGTTGGAAGGATCCCTGGATTTGTTAAATAAGTCATTAATACTAATTGCCAATGAGAAGGTAGATTGGATAGCAAGCACTGGAGCATTGAACATATAACTTACGAATGTAGTAAATAAACTGAGACTAATTATTTGAAGCACATCTAGTTTAAAAGTGGTATTCAGTGCAAGGTACAAAGGAAAAAAAAAACTAATGACTAGGGGAAAAAAGAGCAGTCCAACCTTTTACTTTGTACAAAAATAGTATGAGCTGCCTCTAAAGGGGCAAAACATTGTGACAATATTCTAATAAACTGGCAGTATCTCAGTAATACAATCCGCTGAGGTTAAACAAACTGACCGAAGAGATAAAGATCCATCACCCATCACCCACACCTGATCTGCTTTAAAATAAAGACCACTAGCATGAGAGAAAGAATGGCAGAGATGTGAGAATATTCAACAACCGGTCTTAATTCATGCATATGTGGCCAGTAGTACCCATACGTCAGTTTAGCAGCTTTGGAAACCTTGCAACATAGTATGGTCTCTCAAAGGTAAATACCAGCAACAACAAAGGGATCTGGAATCAGTACTTCACAGTAGAGGGCAACTAGTCCAGTCCAGAACTTGGACTCTGGAACCAATGGTTCACAGTAGAAGGGATCTAGTGAAATCTTGACCTAGGGATCTGGAATCAGTGCTTTGCAGCACAGAGTATCTAGTGCAGTCCAGAACTCGAAAGTTTAAATGAGAGAGAGAAGATACAACAGTATCAGTAGTATAGCTTTATAGGTTCATAGGTTCATAGGTTGGTAATAGGCTATCCGCCCTAGGGCCTATACAAGCCTAACCATAACAATTCCCTGGCTATTTCTTCCCATACTATTTACTTCCCTAGACCCCTGTCTAGCAGGGCGACTGATGTGATCCCCGGGGTGAATTTCCTTTCTCCCATACAATTGTCAAGGTTCCTTTTGAAGAGGGCCAAAGAGGCACTCTGACATGGCGCCAGCAACTCTGACCCTGTGGGTTCTGTCACTCAGCCAGTTTGCAACCCATCTTGTGATGTATGGGTTAACATTTAAGCTGATGAGTTTTTCAATGATACCCGAGTGGGGTATTGTATCGAAGGCCTTCGCCAGATCGAGGTAGGCTGTATGGACTGCCTTTCCCTCATCAATGGCTTTGGTGACTGTTTGAAAAAGTCAACCAAGTTTAGAAGGCATGATCTGCCTTTGACAAAGCCAAACTGGGATGGATCCAAAGTCTGCAAATTCCTATGTCTTTATTTATGAGGTCCATTATGATCCTCTCCATGGCTTTGCAGATAAGGCTTGTCAAGCTAATGGGCGGTAATTTCCAGGGTCGGTGGAGGCACCGCCTTTGTGAAGTGGGACCACAGTTGCAGTGCACCACTCCTGGGTGCGTATCCAGAGGTAAGACTATGATTAAACAGCTGTCCTAGCTGTGGGTTTAATTCCTCGTTGAGTTAAGTGGAGCACACAGCCGGGGACACCATCAGGTCCCATGGATGCTGTGTTTTTGCTTTGGAGAGAGCAGTTCTCACTTGGGCATTGGAGATGTTTGGGGGCTGCAATCGCTTGGTATAGATATCTCTCCTTTTGGGGGAGGAGAAGTTTGCACTGAACCTGTCAGCCAGTATGTTGGCAATGTCTGTAGGATCAGTAATCTTCACATCATTTTGAACTAGTTCTGAGCATATCTGGGAGTTTCCTCCCAGGTTTCTAACATAGCTAAAGAAGGCCTTATGATTGTCTTTTGAGTCTTTAGCTATTTTCTCTCAAAATTTGCTTTGGATGATTTTATGAGAGCTCTTAGTTTTTTACTTATAGTGATCAAGGGTGTCTTACCTTTTAAGGATTTTGCTCTATCTTGTAGTAGCTTCCTCCTTTTGTTGTAGAGTTTGTTTATGGCTGGGGTCCACCAGACTGGACGCTTGCCTTTGGTACAAAGAGTCTTTGTTTTGCTTGGGATTGCCTTATCCATGCAGTCCTGCAGGTGCTGGTAGAAGGCATTTGTAAGTGATTCAGCGGCTTGAGTACTGTTTTCTGCCGGCTCGGGGGGCCTTAAAGGAGACCACACTAGTCTTTAGAAGTGTGAAGTCGGCTTTCGAGAAGTTCTTTACTGTGGTCTTTTTTTTTTCAGGTGGGGGTGGGATGAGGACCTCCAGCGAGATTAGTTTGTGATCTGATCTCACCAGTGAGGGGTATACTTCCGGTGTTGAACATTGTGCTCCCATGTTCGTGATGATGAGATCAAGTATGTTTTCTCCTCTTGTGGGGATGGTGACTAGTTGTTCCATGGCATTTGAGTTTATGAATTCCAGGAACTTTTGGGCTAGGGTGTTTGGGCTTGAGTAGTGTTCCCAGTCTATATTAGGGTAATTGAAGTCACCTAGTATGATGGTGTTTGGTGATACATTTATCCCTCTAGTGTTTTCAGGAAGGCCATGTGAGGTTCCTGAGTTTGTGAGGTGGCCTGTAACATGCTACAATTTGTAGAGCAGTCTTGCCTATGGTTAATTGCACCTGGATGGTCTCCGATGCATCGTGCGTTGCCACCAGTCTTGAGGTGTGGGTGTCTTTGATGAATATGGATACCCCACCTCCTTTCTTGGTATTGTCCGGATTTTGGGGCGGGCGCATGATAAGAGGTAAAACCTGATAGTGCTGGGGTGCTCTCAGGAGCCTTGAGCCAGGTTTCTGTCACTGCACAGACATCGATGTTCTCCATACTGAGAAGGGCCTCGAGTGCGTGCATTTGAGATTTAGACTTCTGGCATTGAGCAGCATTACCCTTAGTTTTTCCTTTTTGTGTTCTAGGGTGGTAGGTTTAGAATTTGAGCCTTGCCTAAAAAGGCACTATGGGGTGGCAAGAGCCTTTGCCAATATCCGAATCCCAGGGTGACAGGTGCAAGCCGTCCCTTGAAAGCGTGGCTTCTCCAGCATGTCATCCCAGGCAGACAGACATTGGATCCCCTTTGAATGACACCAGAGTTTAAGCCAATTGTTAAAGCTGATCATCTTATCTCTGTATTGTGGCATCATTCTTGGTGAAGGTAGGATACTGCTCAAGGTCAGGGTCATACCTGCCTGGGCTACATAATCAGAGAGCTCCTCAATGTCTCTTTTCATGTAGTCCAAGGAGGTACGTCTCAGGTCGTTTACACCAGCGTGGACAATGACTGAGTCGTATTTGTACCTGCTGTTGAGAGACCTGAGTGCTTGCGTTATGTGGCGGATTCTATCAGAAGGAATGCAATTCAGATGTAACCAAAGACACAAACCTATGATGTAGCAAATTTCCTGTTCCAATGGCTCTAGTTCTATGAATGTAGCCACACCTGTTCCTGTTCCAATTTCAGAGGACAGCGTACCTTCTGTGTCTTCTACTCCTGTAAACAGTTCAGCAGTGTCTTCAGATGTTCCTGTATCAGACAATTCCCCAAGGAAAGTTTCTCCTGTGAAGTCTCAACAGAACTTCTATGTATCCAGAGCTGGGAGAGTTTGTAGGCCAAATCCAAAATATTTGAAGGCTTGGTCTTGAGATCAATTTTTCTTTTAAATGTCATTGATGTGCTGATCTTGGAGAAATTATTTTTCCTTTCATTAAGAGGGAGGATGTAGATCACTGTGCATGTTATAATTAACCAGCCACCATAGCACTCAGCATGTGTATAAAGTTACTGAGCACGTGCGAGTGCAGTGCCATTTTGTACAGTCAGCCAGAGTGAATGCAGTCATGAATGGAGACGCACATGAGAGTGTGCCTGAAGTAATGAATCAAACAGTTAGCTTAAATACATGCTCTAATTATAGTTCCTGACAACGTTTATGTACAATAAATATCTTGAACCCATATACCGCTTTATTGTCTCCTTTGAATGAATGAGACAAGTGACACTAACTAATGGAAAAACTTAGGCCCAGAGAATACAGGGAACAATGAATGTATGATCTACTAAGTTCAGCTAAAGGGTTATATACACTGTTAATACGATGAACTACAAACAAAATAATTACATCAAATGGTGCATGATAAAATGGAAGCCATCCATAAATTAACAAACACAATAGGTTATGTCCTGTGGCACAAGTTAGGCAAGGCCTATCGCTGCTAGACCTTTGTAGGACAAATCAATGTGATGATGTGCAGAAAGGCAGAAATCAGTACACTTTAATGCCCCATCAGAGGCCAAGTGCAGATACAATGCCTGGACTAAAAGCAGCTAAAGACAAGCAAACAAGGTGTAGGTGAGAAAAAAGGCACAAATTAAGGCTACACAACACACTACTACAACTGGCATCAGCAGTGCAAAAAATGGAGAAGTGTGTTGGAAGGATCCCTGGATTTGTTAAATAAGTCATTAATACTAATTGCCAATGAGAAGGTAGATTGGATAGCAAGCACTGGAGCATTGAACATATAACTTACGAATGTAGTAAATAAAATGAGACTAATTATTTGAAGCACATCTAGTTTAAAAGTGGTCTTCAGTGCAAGGTACAAAGGAAAACTGGAACCTTAGTTTGAGAGACAGCCTTACAGAACTATATTCAAGTTTATAGAGCTAAGTATATTTTCTGTGTTATTCTGTATTATAGAGCTAAATTGTCTGCTTGATATCTGTGTCTTACTGCTCTGCAAATCTATAGAAAACAGTATATATATTTTTTTATAATTTGCACATTCCTTACATCTGTGTTGAAACTGGTCCCCACCCCCTCCCTATTCTTGGTTGTAGTTTAAATTTGGTGGCTTTTGCAGTGCCCGCCCCACTGTAGATTTGATCTAAGACACTCCCCTAGGACATCTCTTTACCGCATTCTACCTAATAAACCCTTTCTGCACTTGCTTTTAGTCCTTTTTAATTTACTTACATTTTTTCAAACTGTGTGTGGACGAATATTGCTACATATTCAAGTGTGCCAGCTTGCACTGCATGAGAATTGTATTTACTACTTTACTACTGCTTTTGCTACTTTTCTAAAAAAAAAAAAAAAAAAAAAAAAAAATTTCTTCTGCTTTTACTGTACTTGTTTCTTCCTACTTTATTTTGCTTTTGCGTCATCTTAAACGTTCTCAATTGTATTTATTACTGCTTGGTGTAACTCATTCTAAGCCTTTTAGTTTAAACACTTGGGCTTCAGACCAGTTTTACGTTGAGAGGGTTTGTGGTCTGCACTGTAGTGGCAGAACAGGTAGCTTACATCCTTCTAAGTTGGGAACTGCTGATTGAGGGCTCAGTGTCTGTTATTCTAAAAGTGTATTAATTCTGGTTTAAGCACTTGGGCTTTCAGGCCAGTTATTTTACATTAAGAGGGTTCGTGGTCTGCACTCTTGTGGGAGGAGAGACTGGACTCTGCCCTTCTGAGCTGGGAATTTCTGGTTAAAGGCTTATAGTGCATGTATATCTGAACTGCTTCTTACTGAAATTGGTACACCTTGTTTGCTGTAGCATAGACTATATCCAGGCCTGCTGAATATAGCTTTGTTTGTATAACTTGAGCACTAATCCAGGCATTATTTAAAGTATTCAGTTGTATTTATTACTGCTTGGTAGTAACTTGGTTAAAGTGTAGCTATCATTCTAAGTCTTTTGGATTAAGCACTTGGGCTTCAGACCAGTTGTTCTACATTAGGAAGGTTTGTGGCATGCACTGTGGTGGCAGGACAGGTAGCTTTCATCCTTCTAAGTTGGGAACTGCTGATTGAGAGCTCAGTGTCTGTTATTCTTAAAGTGTATTAGCTCTGGTTTAAGCACTTGGGCTTCAGGCCAGTTATTTTACATTAAGAAGGTTCATGGTCTGCACTCTTGTGGGAGGAGAGGCTGGACTCTGCCCTTCTGAGCTGGGAATTTCTGGTTAAAGGTTTATAGTGCCTGAATATTTGAACTGTATCTTACTGAAATTGGTACACCTTGTTTGCTGTAGCATAGACTAGATCCAGGCCTGCTGAATCTAGCTTTGTTTGTATGCTTGTTATTTCCCTGGAGCGCTAATTCCACCTAAAAGCGGCTTCTCAGCGCTTCTGTGGATCCCTAGTGATATCTGCATTGCTTACTGTACTTATTTCCTTGCTTCGCTTGAAAGAAAGTTACTGTTTGTCGCATTTGCATTTTAAGTTACCTGTAACACATTGCACTTGTTACCTGGCACTTGCTCACTAAAGCAATTATAAGTCAGCACTAAAAATTAAAAGCACTACACCCTCGCTCCCCATTGGCCCTTGTTTTCAATTATAAAGAAATTCCCAATATTATTCTAGCATGTCCAAAGGTCAGTTGTCAATCTCCTCTCTGGTCCAGCTGGTGAATATGGGAATCTTGAGGCAATGTTACAACTGCCTCATGTACACAGACAACCCTCTCCTCCTCCCAACAAATTCCAACACATGTGAGAGATGCAACCATATAGCCAAACTGGAGGCTAAGCTCTCTCAACTCAGTACTAGCAAAACCAGTCAGGAGGAGAAGGAAACCACACTCACTGCAATTCCAGTCTAACATAGACCTACCATGACAGCAAACCAAACACATAAACACACAAAACATACTCAGAGGCTCTAAATAAAGATCTGCCTAAGCAGCAGAGACCTCAAAGCAGACACCCAAGCAACGCTACCCCAAAAAAAAACATGTGCAACACATATCTCACAAAGCCAGTGTGCGAACAGTCACAGCCCTTAAGGCTAAACAACACACCTGATACACTTGTAATAGGTGACTCTATCGTCAGGCACACTGACGTCCAGCTCACCAGGCTGAACAAGGAGAAGGTCACGGTGAGCAGCCTGTCTGGCGCTAGGATCCGCCACATAACACAAGCACTCAGGTCACTCCAAGGCAAGTACAAATATGACTCAGTCATTGTCCATGCTGGTGTGAATGACCTGAGGCGTACCTCCCTGGACTACATGAAAAGAGACATAGAGGAGCTCTCTGAGCATGTAGCCCAGGCTGGTATGACCCTGACCTTGAGTAGCATCTTACCCTCACCAAGAATGATGCCACAGTATGAAGACAAGATGATCAATTTCAACAATTGGCTTAAGTATTGGTGTCATTCAAAGGGGATCAATGCCTATCAGCTTGGGATGATATGCACGACAAGCCACGATGCTTTGCTAGGGGCGGCTTGCACCTGTCACCCCTGGGCTTTGGATATTGGCAAAGGCTCTTGCTACCCCCATAGTGCCTTTTTAGGCAAGGCTCAAAAGACAAACCCACCTCCATAGGTATCACAAGGGATAAGAAACTAAGAGTAATGCTACTCAACGCTAGAAGTCTAAACTTCAAGATGCACTTTTCGAAACTCTCCTTAGCATGGAGAACATCGATATCTGTGCAGTAACAGAAACCTGGTTCAGGGGTCTCGAGAGCACCCCAGCACTACCAGGTTATACCTCATACCATGCTTTTCGGCCCCAAAACTTGGACCGAACCACAAAGGAGGGAGTATCGATATTCATCAAAGATACCCACACCTCCAGGTTGGTGGCAAAGCACGAAGCATCGGAGACTATCCATGTGCAACTAACAGTGGGTAAAACTGCCTTCCAGTTTATAGCCTGCTACAGACCACCCTCCCAAACCCAGGAACCCCACTCGGCCTTCCTGAGAACACTGGAAAATATGAAGGTCTCTCCGAACACCATTATATTGGGCGACTTCAACTACCCAAACATAGATTGGGAGCATTACTCTAGCTCCAACACCCTTGCCCAAAGGTTCCTAGAATTCATAAACTCAAATGCTATGGAACAACTTGTTACCACTCCCACAAGAGGGAAAACATACTGGACCTGATCATCACCAACATGGGGACTCTATGCTCCAGACCAGAAGTGTATCCCTCACTGGTAAGATCAGACCATAAACTGATCTCACTGGATATTCACATCCCAACCCCACCCCCTGCCCAGAAAACCACAGTGAAAAACTTCTCTAAAGCAAATTTCACACTCCTCAAAACCGAGGTGGAATCCTTCAAAGCCCCCGGGCCTGTGGAAAATACGGCCCAGACTGCAGAATCCTTTATAAATGCATTCTATGAACACCTTCATGACTGCATGGATCATGCAATCCCAAATAATACCAAGACCCAATCCTCCAAAGGCAGACGACCTGTCTGGTGGACCCCAACCATAAACAAACTATACAATAGAAGGAGGAAGCTACTACATGATAGAGCAAAATCCCAAAAGGGAAGGCATCTCTGATCAGTATTAGCAAAAACTAAGGGCACTCATAAAATGCGTCAAAGGCCAGCTTGAGAGAAAAATTGCACAGGACACTAAGGATAATCACAAGGCTTTCTTTAGTTATGTTAGGAACCTGGGTGGGAATTCCCAGATATGCTCAGAATTAGTCCAAAATGACAAAAAATACACTGATCCACAGACATTGCCAACATCCTAGCTGACAGGTTCAGCACAAACTTCTCCCCCTCCCACCAAAGGGCAAATATCTATCCCAGCAGAGTGCTGCCCCTGACATCTCAGATGCTCAGGTGGGAGCCGCCCTCTCAAAGCAAAAACACAGCATCAATGGGACCAGACGGTGTCCCAGGCTGTGTCCTACATGAACTCCAAGAAGAGCTAAACCCAAACATAAAACTACTGTTCAATCTCAGCCTTACTACAGGATATGTACCCAAAGAGTGGTGTACAGCAACAGTGGTCCCTCTCCACAAAGGTGGTGCCTCAACGGACCCTGGAAACTATAAGCCCTATAAGCCTGACTAGCTTGGTCTGCAAAGCTATGGAAAGGATCATCATGGACCTCATAAATAAAGATATTGGGGACCTACAGACACTGGATCCTACCCAGTTTGGCTTTGTTAAGGGCAGATCCTGCCTCTTAAACCTGGTTGACTTCTTTGAAACAGTCACCAAGGCCATTGTGAAGGGAAGGTGGTCAAGACAGCCTATCTGGACCTCGCATAGAGCTTTGATACAATACCTCACTCGGGCATTATAGATAAGCTCACCAGCTTAAATATAAACCCTATGTCACTAGATGGGTTGCAAACTGGCTCAAGGACAGAACCCACATGGTTAGAATTGCTGGAGCCATGTCAGACTCCAAACCAGTTACAAGTGGCGTCCCACAAGGCTCAGTCCTGGGACCTCTCTTGTTTGGTATATATTTCTCGGAGGTACAGGCCAGCACGGAAGGACTGTAGCTGACCAAGTTCGCAGATGACTGCAAACTGGGCACCATAATCGACTCTCCAGCCGACACAAGCATCCTCCAAAAGGGCCTCGTAGAAACAGACAACTGGTGCCAGAGCCATGGCCTCAAGCTAAACACCAAAAAGTGTATAGTCATCCCCTTTGGCAAAAACAAAGTGCCCACAAATTACCACATAGGTGGTAATCCATTAAGTACAGAAGAAGTAATTAGGGACCTGGGGACCCAAGTTGATAGCAATCTCTCATTTGACAACCACGTGGCCAAAGTGGTTAGAAAAACATTTTATATAGTCCACCTAATCATGAAGGGATTCACATCTAGATTAGGGGAGGTCATCGTGCCTCTTTACTCATCCCTAATCAGGCCCATAATTGAGTACAATGCCCCTTTTGGGATGTACCTTACCAAACACCTGCAGCAACTGTAAAGACCCCAAACGTACCTCACCAAGAGGATCAAAGGGCTCAAACAGATGCCATATGCTGCCCGGTTAAAGAAACTCCAGCTCTACTCAGTGGCATACCGCCTGCTCAGAGGTGACCTGTGCCTGACGTATAAGGCCATGTCCAACCCGGAATTAAGGGACATGCTGCACCTCAAAAAATCCAAATCCCATCGAGCTACACGCTCGAGAGACTTGAACCTCAGCACTGAAATAAATAGGACATGCTGGAGGGACAGATTCATAACCCAGAGGCTCCCTTCACTCTGGAATAAAATCCCAGTCCAGGTTAGGCAGAGTCCCTCATTGACTCTTTTCAAGAGGAATCTTGATGAGTGGATGGGAGATCGTAGGTTTACCCCGGGTATCACTTCTGTGTCACTGTTAGACAGAGGCACAGTATACTAACCTCGAAAAAGGGCATAGCAAAATTAATTTAAAATGGGTGGCGAAAGCCAAACATACTCTGGCTAGGCTTATAAATGCCCTAGGGCAGATAGCCTAGTATGAACCTATGAACCTATGGAAAAAAAAAACTAATGACTAGGGGAAAAAAGAGCAGTCCAACCTTTTACTTTGTGCAAAAATAGTATGAGCTGCCTCTAAAGGGGCAAAACATTGTGACAATATTCTAATAAACTGGCAGTATCTCAGTAATATAATCCGCTGAGGTTAAACAAACTGACCGAAGAGATAAAGATCCATCACTCATCACCCACACCTGATCTGCTTTAAAATAAAGACCACTAGCATGAGAGAAAGAATGGCAGAGATGTGAGAATATTCAACAACCAGTCTTAATTCATGCATATGTGGCCAGCAGTACCCATACGTCAGTTTAGCAGCTTTGGAAACCTTGCAACATAGTATGGTCTCTCAAAGGTAAATACCAGCAACAACAAAGGGATCTGGAATCAGTACTTCACAGTAGAGGCCAACTAGTCCAGTCCAGAACTTGGACTCTGGAACCAATGGTTCACAGTAGAAGGGATCTAGTGAAATCTTGACCTAGGGATCTGGAATCAGTGCTTCGCAGCACAGAGCATCTAGTGCAGTCCAGAACTCGAAAGTTTAAATGAGAGAGAGAAGATACAACAGTATCAGTAGTATAGCTTTATAGGTTCATAGGTTGGTAATAGGCTATCCACCCTAGGGCCTATACAAGCCTAACCATAACAATTCCCTGGCTATTTCTTCCCATACTATTTACTTCCCTAGACCCCTGTCTAGCAGGGCGACTGACGTGATCCCCGGGGTGAATTTCCTTTCTCCCATACAATTGTCAAGGTTCCTTTTGAAGAGGGCCAAAGAGACACTCTGCTTGACATGTATGGGCAGTCTATGCCAGAGTCTGGGGAGTCTCTAGGTCAGGAACCTATCCCTCCAGCATGTTTTGCTTATTGTGATGACATGGTTTAGATCCCTGGAGCATGTGGCTCTATGGGATTGGGATTTCTTTAAGTGTAGCATGTCCAACAGCTCTGGGTTTGACATGGCCTTGTATGTTAAGCAGAGATCACCTCTGAGTAGACGATATGCGACAGAGTATAGCTGGAGTTTTTTAAGGTGGTCAGCATAGGGCATCTGCTTTAGGCCTGTGATTCTATTAGTGAGGTATTTCTGCTGCCTTTCCAGTTGTTGAAGCTGTCTTGAGAGGTACATACCAAACGGGGCATTGTATTCTATAATGGGTCTAATGAGGGATGAGTACAGTGGAACAATGACCTCCTTTTTTCTGGATGAAAAGCCCTTAGTGATGAGGTGTGCCACATAGAAGGATTTCCTGACTGTTGTGGTGATGTGATTATCTAAGGTGAGACCACTGTCCAGCTGTGTCCCTAAGTCTCTTATCACACTTTCGGTGTTTAGTATACTGCTACCTATGTGGTAATTCATGGGTACATGCTTTTTTCCCAAAGGGGATAACTATACATTTCTTGGCATTGAGCTTGAGCCTATGGCACTGGCAGGAAACTTCTATCTCTGTAAGGTCCTTTTGTAGAGTATGCACATCATTTGGGGATTCAGTAATGGCTCCCAATTTGCAGTCATCTGCGAACTTTGTTAGCCAGAGTCCCTTAGTGTTGTCCTGTACTTCAGAGAAGTATATGCCAAACAAATGAGCAGAGATATTCCAGCAATATTCAAACTACTTCTTCTTCTTTCGGCTGCTCCCATTAGGAGTCGCCACAGCAGATCATCTGTTTCCATTTCTTCCTGTCCTCTGCATCTTCCTCTGTCACACCAACCACCTGCATGTCCTCTTTCACCACATCCATAAACCTTATCTTAGGCCTTCCTCTTTTCCTGTTACCTGGCAGCTTCATCCTTAGCATCTTTTTCCCAATGTACTCTGCATCCCTCCTCAGCACATGTCCAAACCAACGTAATCCTGCCTCTCTGGCTTTGTCTCCAAACCTTCCAACCTGGGCTGACCCTCTAATATACTTACTCCTAATCCTGTCCACCCTCGTCACACCCAGTGCAACTCTTAACATCTTTAACTCTGCCACATCCAGCTCTGACTCCTGCCTTTTTGTCAATGCCACTGTCTCCAACCCATATAACATAGCTGGTCTCACTACCCTCTTGTAGACCTTCCCTTTCACTCTTACTGGTACTCGTCTGTCACAAATCACTCCTGACACTCTTCTCCATCCACTCAATTCTGCCTGTACTCTCTTCTTTACCTCTCTTCCACACTCACCATTACTCTGAACTGTTGATCCCAAGTATTTAAACTCATCCACCTTCACCACCTCTACTTCCTGCATCCTCACCATTCCTCTATCCTCCCTCTCATTCACACACATATATTCTGTCTTAGTCCTGCTGACCTTCATTCCTCTTCTCTCTAGAGCATATCTCCACCTCTCCAGGGTCTCCTCCACCTGTTCCCTACTCTCATTACAGATCACAATGTCATCTGCAAACATCATAGTCCACGGGGACTCCTGTCTGATCTCATCTGTCAATTTGTCCATCACCATTGCAAATAAGAAAGGGCTCAGAGCTGATCCTTGATGTAATCCCACCTCCACCTTAAACGCATCCGGCACTCCCACCGCAGACCTCACCGCTGTCACACTACCCTTGTACATATCCTGAACCACTCTTACTTACTTCTCTGACACTCCCAACTTCCTCATACAGTACCACAACTCCTCTCTAGGCACCCTGTCATATGCTTTCATTAAATCCACAAAGACACAATGCAACTCCTGCTGACCTTCTCTGTACTTCTCCAGCAACACACTCAGAGCAAACATCGTATCTGTAGTGCTCTTTCCTGGCATGAAACCATACTGCTGATCACTAATCATCACCTCCCTTCTTAACCTAGCTTCCACTACTCTTTCCCATAACTTCATGCTGTGACTGATCAATTTAATCCCTCTATAGTTACTACAGCTCTGCACATCACCCTTATTCTTAAAAATCGGTACCAACAACTTTTTCTCCATTCCTCAGGCATCCTCTCACTTTCCAAGATTTCATTAAACAATCTAGTTAAAAACTCCATTGCCATTTCACCTAAACACTTCCATGCTTCCACGGGTATATCATCTGGACCAACAGCCTTTCCATTCTTCATCGTCTTCATAGCTATCCTTACTTCCTCCTTGCTAATCCACTGAACTTCATGATTCACTATCCCTACATCATCCAACCTTCTCTCCCTCTCATTCTCTTCATTTATCAGCCCCTCAAAGTACTCTTTCCATCTACTCAACACACTCTCCTCGCTTGTGAGTACGTTTTCCTCATTATCCTTTATCACCCTAACCTGCTGCACATCTTTACTAGCTCGGTCCCACTGTCTAGCCAGTTGGTACAGGTCATTTTCTCCCTCCTTAGTGTCCAACCTTTCATACAACTCTTCATACACCTTATCCTTAGCCTTCGCCACCTCTCTCTTTGTCATGCACCTCATCTCCTTATACTTCTGTCTACTTTCTTCATCTCAATGACAATCCCACTTCTTCTTCACCAACCTCTTTTTCTGTGTACTCTCCTGTATTTCCTCATTTCACCACCAGGTCTCCTTGTCCTCCTTCCTCTTTCCAGATGTCACACCAAGCACCTTTCTAGCCATCTCCCTTACTAGCTCTGATGTAGTTACCCGGCTATTCGGTAACTCTTCACTGCTATCCAGTGCCTGTCTTCCCTGAACTCCATCTCACAATTACCCTTTCTCAATTTCCACCATTTGATCCTTGGTGCTGCCCTCACACTACTCCTCCTCCTCTTCTTGATCACCAATGTCATCCTAAAAACCACCATCCTATGCTACCTAATTACACTTTCCCCTGCCACCACTTTAAAGTCTCCAATCTCCTTCAGACTGGCCCTTCTACATAAGATATAATCCAGCTGTGTGCATCTCCCTCCACTCTTGTGTGTCACCCTATGCTCCTCCCTCTTGTTAAAATATGTATTCACCACAGCCATAGCAAGTAGTAAATATGGTACTTTTAGATGTGGTAGGTGTGCACAATGTGTTTTTATGGCAGATACTAAAGAATTGGAACTACCTAATATAAATTTGAAATTGATAGGTAGTAAATACTACAGTTGTTACACAAAAGGGGTGGTATATTTGTGTTACTGTAAGAAATGTCTGAAATACTACATAGGGAAAACTGAACGTAATTTAAGGGCACGTATATATGAACACAATAGAGATATTATCAAAATGAATGACAACAACGCCTTATTTAGACATACCCGGATATGTAGAGATGCAGATTTTAAATTTTGGATATTGGAAGAGGTGGTGAAGCAAGAGAGAGGGGGGGATTGGGAAACAAAACTGGAATTTAGGGAGATGGTTTGGCAGTTAAGGTTGGACGCATGTGGAAATTATGGATTGAATGACCACATATCCATCAACCCAGCCCTTAAGATTCTCGCTGATGACCCAAAGAGACATCGATAGATGGTTAACTGTTGTAACTTATGTAAATAAATAAATAAATAAAATATTCAGATTCAGTCCTTATGGAGCATGTACATATAATATATTTTATTTTTATTAAGGGTGTAGCTTAAAATATAGTTGTTAACACTATTTAAGGTACAAGAATAAATGTGGTTTTAACATACAATATTTTTATACTATATATATATTTTACATACATTTTATATATATTTTTATATATTTTTTATATTTTTATATATTTACTGGTATTTATACACCAAACTAATGTATTAATAAGAAATGGGTTTTTCTTGTCACAATTACTTTGATGATTTTATTTATATTTAATTTTTACAACATTTATATAAGTTGGAAACAAAATTATGAAATGTTAAGATCATGAATTCCTATGAACCTCTATAACTTTGTATTAACATTCAAGTGTAAATTACCAAAGGTTTGGTTCAGCATTACCTCAATGTTAATTAGTGTCAATTAATGGCCAGCCTATTAGAAGTCAAGATTAATTAAGTGTGTTTTACTTAGATGTATTTAAACTGAAGATTTGTATGTGTAACAGATTCTGATGAAGTCTCCATATGGGAGATGAAAGCGCTTAATCTGTATTTTTTTGTCAAATAAATTGGTGTCTTGAAACGTTTTACCTAGTGGTCTGTTGGACTTGGACCTTGAATTTATTGAAACTGAGTTTCCAAGTTTTATTAAGAGGAAAACCTTTATTGTTACTGGAGAACAGCGCCTATAACTGCATTTTTTCTGTTTGGAAGTTGTGTGCTTTTCGGTTATCAATGACAATCCCACTTCTTCTTCACCAACCTCTTTCTCTGTGTACTCTCCTGTACTTCCTCATTTCACCACCAGGTCTCCTTGTCCTCCTTCCTCTTTCCAGATGTCACACCAAGCACCTTTCTAGCCATCTCCTTTACTAGCTCTGATGTAGTTACCCGGCTATTCGGTAACTCTTCACTGCTATCCAGTGCCTGTCTTCCCAGAACTCCATCTCACAATTACCCTTTCTCAATTTCCACCATTTGATCCTTGGTACTGCCCTTACACTCCTCCTCCTCTTCTTGATCACCAATGTCATCCTAAAAACCACCATCCTATGCTGCCTAATTACACTTTCCCTTGCCACCACTTTAAAGTCTCCAATCTCCTTCAGACTGGCCCTTCTACATAAGATATAATCCAGCTGTGTGCATCTCCCTCCACTCTTAGGTTCATAGGTTCATAGATTAGTACTAGGCTAACTAACCTTGCGAGCCATTTTAAGCCTAGCCAATTATCCCTTGTGAGACTCCAACCCTGCACCTTGTGTTTGTAAGGCAAACACCTTAACCATTAGGCCACCCTCTTGTGTGTCACCCTATGCTCCTCCCTCTTGTTAAAATATGTATTCACCACAGCCATGTCCATCCTTTTCACAAAATCCACTACCATCTGACCTTCTGCATTCCCTTGCTTAACACCATACCTACCCATCACTTGCTCATCCCCTCTGTTCCCTTCACCAACATGACATTGAAATCTGCTCCAATCACCACTCTCTCACCCTTGGGTACAGTTATCACCACTTCATCCAACTCACTCCAAAATTTTTCTTTCTCATCCATCGCACACCCAACTTGTGGAGCATATGCACTAACAACATTCATCATTACACCATCAATTTCCAGCTTCATAAACATCACTCTATCCGACACTCTTTTCACCTCCAAAACACTCTTAGTATACTGTTCCTTCAGGATAACCCCTACGCCATCTCTCCTCCCATCCACACCATGATAAAACAATTTGAACCCACCTCCGATACACCTAGCCTTGCTTCCCTGCCATCTGGTCTCTTGCACACACAATATATCAACCTTCTTTCTGTCCATCATATCATCTAGCTCTCTCCCTATACCAGTCATACTGCCAACATTCAAAGTTCCGAACCTCACTACCACAGTCCTAGCCTTTACCTGTCTTCGGGCATACCTTACCCCTCTTCTCCTCCTTCGGCCAACAGTAGCCCTAACAGTACTGTAGACTGTAGTAGGCTAACAGTACTGGTGGCGGTCGTTGTTAACCCGGGCCTCGACCGATCCAGTATGTATATCTGTACTGTTGTCCGCATGTATGATTTGGCAAAATGTTATGCCGGATGCTCTTCCTGACGCAACCCTCCCCATTTATCCGAGCTTGGGACTGGCACAAAGAAATGCACTGGCATGTGCATCCCCAGTGGCTGGGTTCCCAGCAATATTCAAACAAGTATTTTTCAGTCAATGCACCTTCATCCAGTACCCAATCTTTCTGCTCTGATATGTTCTTCACTGTTTAATCTCATGTACTGCGTGTGCAAAAAATGCAAGTACAGCTGGGTGCAGCTTAAAACATTTTTAAAACCTACCACGAACTGTTTTTAAAAAGCTTTACATTTGTACCATCTACTGGGGCAGATTTAGACTCTGTACTCATTGGCTTAAAGATGTTTACCGGGAGTTTAAATTTAGGATGTGTATTTAATGAAAAAGAAAAAAGATGAGCAGATTGAAGCCAAATTGCCCAACCCAGTTAGAAACAGTTTATTTAACCTCACTACATCCAGCCATGCAAGTGTCTGAGAGACTATCTGAACATGAAATTAGGGGCATATTGGAGAGTCTAGAAACACTCATTTTTATAATTTAACTGTCAATGAGCATGCCCTGTTAGAGAGAGTGGCTGGTGATAAATCTGTTCAGTTTATGAAACCAGACAATGGTGGGAGATTAGTTATAATCGATTCAGTGGACTGTTCATGTAAGATGATGAAAATTTTAACAGATGAAGCAAATTATACATTGTGTTCTAGAAATGAAAATCAATATGGGATACAAAATATTAGATTTTTTTAGAGGAGCTGTTATGAATGGACACATTAATGTACCATTGTACAACTATTCACAAGTCAAGTTTCTCAGAGTCACTAACATTTTTGGTATCCCAAAGATACACTCTAAGATTGACAATCTGCCCCTTAAGTGATCTTCTCAGTGGTTGGGTCTAAAATGGAGCCACTGGCAAAATATATTGATCTTAAATTTGAAAAGTTTTATTCTAGTATTGTTCACATGTTGAAGCACTTGTGGGATTTCCTGGACAAGATCAGAAGTGTTCATATTTAGATGACAACTTTTTTTCTGATAACGGATGTGAAAAATGTATTTACAGATATGCCACATTCTGTTGATCTTGAATTATTTGGTGATGCCATTTTGTTTTAGAGAATGAGATATCACTATTGGTTGACTTTATGGACATCATATTAAAGAGCAACTATCTATATTTTCAGGGTGAATATTACTAACAGACTAATGGGTTCACTATGGGGGAGGCTTGTGCCCCCATATATGTTAATTGTATTGGATGAGCTTGGGAAAAAGACCAATTTTTTCCGAGTGAGATGTTTAAGTATTATAAAACCTGCCTTTGCTTTTTAGATGATTTTTTTATTATCTGGAAAGGAAGTGAACAACAATTTGCTAAGTTTATTATACATTTAGAAATTATGAGAGATTGTTTACATTTCACATACTGTACTATTTATTACTATCACATTTTTGGATGTGCAATTGGACAGGTATGGGATCAGTGGGTTAGTGTCAAGTACTATCTGTCACCCTATGCACTAGAAAAAAGGTACTGTTAAAAATCAATTTGTTAGAGCCTCTAGAATCATGTTTGATGATGATTTCACACTGAGGTTATTAACTGGGATGTTCATAGAGAGGGGCCACCCACATGACTCACTTGTACAAAAAATATGAAATAGTGAGCGAGAGCTAGACAAAATACAGGGCACTTGTTAAATATGACCTGGGTAAATGTTATTTAAATAAAGATGAAGCAACACCAAATGAAGCAAAACATACCCATTTTTTTAATGGACTACTCTACTGATAGTGCAATAATAGCTAATATAATTTCAAAATTTTGGTGGGAGTTTGAAGACTCAAAACTGCCCAAAGATGATGCAGGAGGTACACCTAATTTTGTGTATAGAAAGTGGTGCAATTTTAAGAACTTGCTTGAGAGACAACATACAGCACAGGGGGGGGGGTCACTCTGAGCAAACTCACTAATGTGGTAGGTGCACCCGATGCAATCTCATTAACACAGAGGAAATAGGTACTATTATGCATACTTCATGAAAATGGAGAAATCCTTGTAGATATAACTGTAATACAGCTAGTGTGATATACCTCGCTTGTTGTAAATCTTTCAAGTCTGCTGTTGGTACAGCTGTTAGTGGTTTAAAACAGGAAATATACCAGCACACTTACTGTATTAAAGGGGGTGATTATACCAATACCCTAGCTAAGCATGCAGCACAATTTTATCATTTTAAATGCTTTTTATTTTTTGTTTTAGAAAAGGTGGACATTCGTCAGAGAGTTGGGCCTGATGAGGTCTATTTTATACGAAAGCTCTAAACCTGCATAGTGTGTACTTGGTTTTTAAACATTATGGCCCTTTTGATGAAAGACAAAAATCTTGCTTCTTGTTCCTTGAATACTGCACTGTGTTACCTGCTAACATCTAATTAATTGCATGTTCTGCTTTAGTGATCATTCTGCATTTAATGTGGAATAGTTTGGATGGTGACTGAAAATTGGAGCACTTTTTGAATCAGACAACATCACTTTTTTAACATAAAGCATTGCTCTGGTTTCTTTTTTTTTTTTAAATGGCATATCATAGCCTGGTGTTGCATTAAGTAACTTAGAAGATACATTGACCAGGAATCTTAGCAAATTGTCTAGCAACGGATAATATGATTTGCATTGTAGTGCTGAGGACCAATCCATAGTCATCCAAAATAGCTAAAAGGCAACATTTCCCTACCTGTGTAAAGGAAACCTTACATTTGTTCACTGCATTGTAAATTATCTGTTAAGTATTCCAGTGCTTGGATAACATAATAAATTACTTGTATAGGTTAAACTTACTACAATTCTTAACATTTTCTCACCTAGGAGTTTTAAAGAGTAATAAAATAAATGTACAGTACTTACTTGCTTATTTGTTATTTCTAATTGCCATGTGAGCCTTTCTTCCCGAGACTTCCATTGAAAATGGGCACTACATGTAGTTGGATTGTCCCATTTGGCAAATGTGTGTATATAGTCCAACTAAATTGTTAATTCAGTGTTCATAAATGCTATTTTAGTTTAATTTGTCAGCTTTAGCCCCATTTCCCTCTAGATGAGGTATAGTAATGTTTGCCCATATCATTTTGATACTTAATTCCCCTTGTCACTATGGCAGATCCCTGGTTGTATGAGTGTTACTATAGAAAAACTCTGATAATATTTTATGTAATAACCCAACACATCTTGACAGAACCATTACATGATTTCGGGTGTGCAAACATGGAGTTGTCCTGTCCTATCAATATTGCTGCTGTAGGCTTACCATGTAGTACAGTTTGAGTGTACTGAGATATTAAAATAACTAATGTTAGATGTAAGCATGAATTTATGTCCTGTGTTGGCAGTAGATAAGAGGATAATGTACAGTGAGTACAAAGTGAACCTTTAACTCAACTCACATGTGTTGCTCACACTGCAGGTGCAATTTGCAACCTGGATTATAGTTCTGTATGTTTTCCTCAGTATGTATTTTTAAATTTTATTGTGTTGCTGTGTAAAAGGGCAGCACTTGTGTACTACAAGAAGCAAAAAGTAACCGATAGTATAACAGAATAAATCAGCTTAATGTCATCAAACTACCTCTTGTTATTTGGGAATATAGACTAAATTACAGTCAGGTCTGAATGCAGTGTGAATGCAGGCTGCATTAAAATTTGATCAAAATCAGCAATAAATTCAAAGGACAATCCCTGCTGCTCTGGCCTTTTAAATTATAGGAAATGTAAAAAAAAAAAAAAAAACAAGCAAGTACTACTGCTTTATTGTAGTCACTTGCAAAAATATAGATTTAAATGAAAGAAACATCTTGTATATTTGTGGTTATTTGCTGGCAATTAATTACTTTCCATTAATCTTACACCAAGTATTAATTAAATTACTGTTGCACTGTGTCCATCTAAGCAGCATATTAAATAAGACGTGTAACACCCCTCTCGTTTCCTAAATGACATGCTCCTGCATAACTGCATAGGAATGCCCAGATAGAATACAGCAGGTGGCAGATGTATTGTTTCACTGACATGGTGGTATCTTATCTCCAGTATCTCCTTGTGGTACTGATAACTTGCTTATAAGTTCATAGGTATTTATTAGGCTAGTGATCCATGAGGATCATTAAAAGCCTAGTCATATATTTCCACAAAGTCTTTAATCCCTATACTTTAAGTTTGAATAACCCACAGATGAGAAGAACATTTACATGTTGCCCCATCCATGAGAGACAAGGGTGCTAAACCAAGGGCATATTTGTAGACACCCTTTCATTCTTCCAGATTACATAGAAGAAAATCACTGTGCTTTATGTGAAGAGGTAGGCAATTCCAAAGACGTGGTATTCTCTGTGATACATTATTATTATTATTATTATTATTATTACATTTGATTACCAGGAAAGTCTGACTGGGTGTAAGTCTATTTTCTGTTGAGACCCAGGGAGGAAAGCTCCAAATTATTACAAAACATTTTAAGAACAATAACTTTACAATCTTCAAAAAATGAAACAAAAACATTCGCTGTTTAAATAATAATAACAAATAAGAAATAATATAAAAACATTGGTTAAAACTTGATACAAGGTATATGACAATCGTTTAATATTTAGAGAAACTTTAGACAGTTTGTAGAGAAATAAAGGTAAGTTAGTCTAATGCAAATAGGGACTGCAATATGAGGTGAGGACAAAACAGGCTTATAGTATATTTAGAAAGACAGGGAAGAGAATTACATAGCAATAAGGAAGTAAATGGAAAAGAGAGTGTAAGGGAGTATAAGAAATGAAAAGATACTTGTTCACATTTAGTGATATAGTTTATTCTGGATTTGAGCAAGAACAGAGTCATATTTTAGCTAGCAAGTACAGACAATGCCCAGCAGATTTTCTAGGCTTGTAGATAGACAGGAGTCTTTGGTCACTGCATCACAATGACCAACTGGGAACAGTTGTGTAGAAAGTTTTTTACTGCTGAAAGGCAGATTGTTGCTGGATAATTTTATAGGTGGTAAAAAGTTGTGTATATGTTAGCTAATGTGGCGGTTCTAACCAATTTAAGCTTTTCAGTGCTATACAGTGGTGGGTTCTGAAAGGGGTATATGCTGCAAATTTAGCAACTTTGTTATAGCTTTGTACAAGTTTTAATTTTGTGAAGCCTGGAGGTTAGTAAGGATGGGAGCACCAAAAAAAAAGAGTGGGGAGGGGATCAGTAGTGGCAAGTTTAGTTTTAGTTGCATTGGTGAGAAAGTTTTTGGCTCTGTAAAACATCCCTAGTTTTTGATGAGTTTTTCTTAAGCAATTTTGTATATGCAGGTCGAATGTAATGTTATCATCCAATATCACCCCTAATAGTTTGCTATGAGAAGTTACTTCAGTGGTTGTATTATCAAGAGGGAGGGCTTTACATTTTGTTTTTTCGTGAGAGAGAGATTTGGGGAAAAAAAGTAGTAACGGTTTGAGCATGTGTTGTAAGTTACGAGTCATGTTTCAGTGGATGTTAAAGTTTCCTAAGTAATTTTTTGGAGGTGTACCATGTTGTCAGATATGCAAATGAGAGTGGAATCATGTGCACAATGTATTAGGGTAGCCTGTAGTGTGGAAGTATAGAGGGTGTTGGTGAAAATGTTAAAGAGGAGAGAACCAAGGACAGAGCCTTATGGTACACCATCGGTGACTGGAAGGTAAGGAGAGTGCATGGAGTGCTATTTCACCAATTAATACCTATTGGACAGGTAACGTTTGAACCACAGAAGGGTGGGCTGAGAGAGACCTAGTGAGGCCATTTGAAGTAGAAGTTTTCTGTGACAAACTGTGTTGAAGGCTTTAGACAAGTCTAGAAATAATATGTAAACAGCCTCGGAATCACCAATAAGTGTTTCACCATTTGTACAGCATAAAACGGATTTATTGTAACAAAACACGAAATGTTTTCTAAGAATAACGAAGTAATAACTTTTGAAAAGTTAAGCGCTTTCACCCAAACTACCTTGGGCTTCATGAGAACATCTTAAAATACAATGAAAAAAGCTTATATACACTTTATGGCGCCAAAAAATTTAAAAACACTTAAAGAAACAGTATCCGTTAGTATATACAAATTAGTCAACCTTCCAAGCCCATACATAAAAAAGAATTTACTACATCTTAATTATACAATCAATACTATCATAAATATACAACTGTTCATTTTTAGTAAATTACTATGTATAAAATATATCATTGATGTACTATATAAACTCTCCATAATTAATTATATCTAAAAAATAACTTAAAACTTAACAAAAGGTCTCCTAACAATACTCGATTGGCTATTGAGTATGTAGTTCCTATGTAACATGTCATAAAACTAATAAATAAAATGCACGTCTATTTACCCTTTGTCATAAATATGATACATTAATATAATAACTATATTCACTGCTAAAGAAGTGGTTCTGTATATATATTAGTAATAACCATCTTATTCATTGTACCTATCTTACTAATAATAAATATATAAATATAAAGAACCTATTGTTATTATAAAGTCTCCAAAATGGGTTTAACTGGGATATGATCATTGAGGCCGGGGGGGGGGGGGTTAGTTGCATCCAAGTATATCTGCCACCATACCTCCTTATAACTCAACAAAGTTTTATAATCACCTCCCCTAGGGTCCATATTAATTATATCCAGGATGGCAAATTTAAACTGATGTATATCTCCTTTCCTCTCAATATGTCTATATAGTGCATTTGTGGTGTCTTTTGTTCTTATACTGTATGTATGATCATAAATCCTCTTTTTGAAACTTCTTTTTGTCTTGCCTATGTAATAACTAGAGCATATATTACACTTTGCCATATACACAAGCATTTTAGTGTTACAATTACCTTGCCTAAATCTTACTAGTGTTTTTAGTCCATTATCTAAAATAATTTTGTCTGTTTCCAGTATATGACAGCATTGATTGCATGCACCACATTTCTTACTGTGTGTACTACATCCTTTCTTAGTAATCTTTGCCCCTCCAGACTGTTGTTCTAAATATTTCTTAATGTTCCATCGCGTTTTATAAATAAAATTAGGTTTAGTACCCATGATGTCTAACAGTGTGGGGTCACCTGTTATCAAATACCAATATTTATATAATATATTTTTTACTTCCTTGGCAACTTAGTTGTATTGTATAATAAAAGATCTTTGATATGAACCTGTCACAGTATTATTATTGTTATGTCCAAGATTTTGACACAATTTTGCCCCTGTCCCAGCTCCTAATAATGGCTTGTATTTTGTACCCCACTCCTGAATAACATATTGTACAATATTTTGCATCATGTGTTGGGGATAGTCTCTTTGTTGAAATAACTCTATTATAAAATTCAATTCCTCTAACATATTATCATATTCAGATGTCATCCGTGCAGCTCGAATGCAATGTCCTTTAAATACATTGAATCTGACTTTGTCAGGATGACAACTACTATATTCCAAGTAGTTATTAGAGAAGATATTTTTCCAATGTATTTTAGATTTTAATCTTCCTTCCTGATGGTAAATATAAGTATCAAGATAAGCCACACCTTTATAATTATGTGTGTAAGTGAATTTTAAATATTCACTACTATTGTTAAGAAATTGTATGAAGTCCTGAAATTTCTCCATATCATCCTCCCATAGTATATAAATATCATCCAGAAATCTGGAGTAATGTTTAATGCACTTGAAATATTCACTGGGGAATAATTGGGTGTCTTCCCAATCAAACATGACCAGGTTGGCAAATATGGGAGCACAAGCTGCTCCAATAGCTACCCCCTCAAAATAAATGTAGTTGTTATTAAGTACAATGGGCATAAGTTCCAATATTAAACTTACTTCATCCCAACTAAAATTGGTATGTTTAATAATACTGTTACTAAAAGCTTCTAATCCTTCTTGTTTGGGGATGCATGAAAAGAGATCAATTACATCTATAGTAACAAACATGAGGATATATGCTTAAAAACTCCCATGAATCTTTCACCATATGCGATATTACATTGTATATATGTTTTAACTTGATATGAATAAACTTACCTAATGGGAACGTTTTGGATTTACTGCCTGACACAATAGGTCTAAATGGGGGGTCCGAGGTGTCCTTATGTTCTTTAGGTATGCCTACCAAAGTGGCAAGTTTAGGATATTTTACCTTTAAATAATTGTAAGTATCACTGGTAATTCTACCTTCAATAAAACATTCTTCCAAATATGAATCAATTCTTTGGTAGGCTATATTGATCTCATTAATAGACACTGATTCATAATTACCAGAATAATAAAGTATATCATACATCTTTTTGTGTATTCAATACTGTCATAAATGACCACCCCTCCCCCTTTGTCAGGCTTCATCACCCTAATATTGTTGTCCCTTTGTAAATCTTTTAATGTCTTCCTTTCCTCCTTAGTTAGGTTGCTAGTACATGTAATCTTTCTAAATTTATTGTACATTTGGTATATTTCCTTTGTCATGATTTTCTCATATGTGTCCACTGTGGGGTAACTAGATGGAATATAGGTGCTATTTTTCCTTAACATATCAACAGTATTTTTATTGTTATTAATGTGAGTCTGATGTTTATCTTTAAACAATACAGTGAAATTGACCTTCTTAATATATTTTTGAACTCACATAGACAATCAACAATGTCAAAGTTGGGATTGGGTATATATTTCATACCCTTTGTTAACAGATCAAAATGTGTATGATATATAATTATATTGGAATAATTGTAAATATTAAAATTGTTATATGTATGTACTTGCACCTGAAGTCTAGAAATAAGGAAGAAACTAGCCATTATCTCTAGCTTTATTGACCATGTCTGTATACATTAGAAGGGTAGTGCTAGTACTATGGGAATGATGAAAGCCATTTTGTGTGGGAGATAAGAGTTTTTCCTGCTGGAGATAGTCTAGCAATTGTTTTTAAATGCATTTTTCAAGTATTTTGGCAAGGGGAAATAAGATTGGTATAGGTCTAACATTATTAATATCTGTTGAATTTCCTCCTTTGTGCAAAGGGATAATTTGTGACTTTTTCCAGAGAGAGGGAATATGGTATTCCTGGATGACTTATTTATAACAATTGAAACAGGATAGGCAATGCTACTGGCTGCTATTTTTAGGTACTCGCTTAGAAGGTCATCAGCTGAAGAAGAGCACAGTTTAAGTTTGTTTAGGAGTAGGCTTTAAGGTGAAAGTGGATGTGGTGATACAAGGTTGGGATTAGATGTTGAGGAATACTTTGTTACAGATGCTATACTATTTATAAAATAAGAGTTGAAGTGTATTGCAGTTTCAAGTGGTGAGTTATCAGTAAAGGGTTGGATTTTTGGCTGGGATATAAGATTTCTTTAATGGATGTGCAAAATGTTTAGGGTCATGTTTAGTATTATTCTGAAAGGTATTATAGTATAGTTTTGTCTTCATTTATTTTTTTTTGTATGATTGTGAAGCATTCTGAAGTTTTCAAGATATTGAGGTGTTTTATATTTTTGCCATTCTTTCCATGCTTTTTCTCTCTCCTGAATTACCATTCCATTCTTTTAGGACAGCCAGATTGCATTATTTGTTTTCATTCTCTTCCTTCCTTCTAGGAGGTGCAGGGCTATTTAGGATATTTAGAAAAGTTGTACTGAATTCAGTTATAATATCATCTAAGGGGAAGATTTTTAGGATGTTCCAATTAATAGATGAAAGTGTGGCAATGAATATTTCTTTGTTTAACTTGGAAAGGTTATTTCTTGTTTTAAAAATATGCTATTTAACTGAATGTGTCAGATGTCTAGTCATTGGGAGAAAATCACTGAGACAGTCTGACATTGTACCTGTGATGGAGTGTTTGCTAGGGTCTGATACTACAATCCAGTCCAATAGAGAATTTGATGTCTTACTATAATGCACAGGGCTATGCACAGGGCTATTAATTGGTTGCTTGAAACCATGCAAGTTCATGCTAGAAGTAGGGGAGTTAGAGTTTATGTCCAGCCAATTGACATTCACATCACCTAGCAATTTTTTTTTTGTGGAAATGTTGTGGGTAAAAATGTAGGATATCTTCCAGTATAGCTGTATTTTCAAAAGGAGGGATATAAAGGACAATAATACATATTTGTTTATAATTGTTTATTTTGAGTAAAGCAATAAGAAACTCTGTTGAAATTAACTTTGGTGTTGGCTTGCTGTAAGGGGAAATGTGGTAGGTATTGGGAAATATTAAAGCAATATCACCACCTTTCCTCTTTATATGGTCATTATGGATGATATTATAGCCAGGAGGTATAACTTTGTAATTGTTTATGTTGGGTTTAAGCCAAGTTTCAGTTATAGCAAGAACATCAGGCTTATGTTGAATAATTCAGGAAAAAAGTTTTGCAATGTTATTTCTTATATGTCTAACATTTTTTACTGCCAAGATCATTTTTTACTGCCAAGATTAGATTACCAGGGTTCATTGTGATAAGTATGGTCAGGATTAGGGTGTATATTTCTGTGATGTCACAACTCAGGGCCAGTAATCAAGGAGCCTGAATCCTCACCACTGGGATGGTCACTTGGGACAACAATGGATACACACAGTATTTCCAGATACAGCTCTCTGCATCAAGCACAATTTCCCTTAAGAGTACACTGAACACATTCAGCCTGGGATTTGGGTTTCTCTATCCTTCTCTCTCTCCAGGTCCCCAATAAAGACTCCCCTCTGGCACAGCTGTAGGGTTAGGTTCTCAGCCGAGTGTCCAAGCCAAGTCCTTCAGCACCCTCTCTGTGAAGCCAGTGCCTTGTGTCCCTGCTCCAAGTAGCTGACACACACACTCTTTGAGATTTAATTTTCACACACACACACACACACACACACACACACACACACACACACACACACACACACACACACCAGGGAAAGGCTGGCACAGATTTGCTAGCTATGCCACCTTCTGTCCAGACTATAAGGTAGTTTGTCTACCACCAGTCATTTACAATAAGGCTCTTAAAAGAGTATCCAGTTATACTGAGTGAAGTTAATATTAATACAAATGGTATTGTTGACCAAACAGCAAGGTTTTCAGGAGGGCCAAAGTTATCACCAAATAAATATATGCAAATGCTCTCAAAGCTTAAATATTTTCTAAAAAGACCAGTCACAATGAAAAGTTTAAATATATTTAATAATAAATAGTAAAATAACAAGAAAATACTAAACATCTATTTACAGTAAACACCAGAGTTTCAATCGCAGGAAATATTAAAAATAACACAGCTGGAAAGATTTACACAGTTACAGAAAAAACAATACTCAACTATTCTCACTGTATTTTCCTGACTAAGCTAAAGAATACTAGTCCATAGTCACTTATAAGTGTGAGGCAAGATGAATTGGGTGAGTCGTCTTCCTCCTTTGTCAGGTTCCAAGAACAGACTGATCTTGAGACTTAAGTCTTCTCCAATATTAAAACATTTTTCTGTACAGAATGACATCACATACATCTGGTCATCTGATGTTTGGCTCCCATGCGCCATCATTGATAGATGCTGTCAGGATTTAGCACATATATTATCATACAGACAGATAGATTGCTCAGATTCGCTGCAGCTGCTAGAAGTCATAAAACATTTTAATGCTTCTACTCCTCCTACAGAGCTACTAAGCTATACGTCTTACAGTCATTGCATCTCTGGCTTCATTCAAAACTGTAGGATAACATCTTTATGGCCTAGGCCCAGTCATTTTTAATTTCTTACAATTTTCAATAATTGCTGCAACTGGATTTTGATTAACCACTTCCCTTCCAGTGTTCTCTGTTAAAACATATACATTTAATACAGTTACAATAATACATGTACATTTCTTTTCTATAAGCAGAACACACTGACAAGTAACTGTGCAAATCAGTTTGCTATACAAATGATATATAATTATTTACAACATTCCAGCTAGCTGTGCTGACATATATTACACATCCACTGCACCACTTCTCCTGGCATATCTGGCAATACCTCCTATCGTCACAATCTTTGGATTTTAGTATATTGTAGAATTTTGCATACTTGTTTTTTGGAGAGGATTCTTGCATTTAATTTTGTTTTGGTTTGAGGTGAAGTGCAATTAATCAGCTTATATTTGGAATAAAGGTGCGGGGCAATATTAGATAGGTTTAGTGCAATGTGTGTAGAATGTAAAGAGGAAGTATGGATAGGTGGTTGGGAGAGGGTTGGAGAGATGTTGCTATATATTGTTGAGTCATGGTAAGGTGAAGGATGTCACAGTAGGAAGAGAAAAATAGATGATAAGCTGTAGCGTAGCTCAATTAAGTACAGGAATCTATATTTTATAGATGTCAGGTAGTGGAGAAATGCAATGAAGAAGGAAACAAGAAGTTGCAAGACAGTAGAAGTTTCAGTGATGGTGGGTTCTGAAAGCAGGAAGAGGCTTGGTAAGGAGAAAAGCATTTTCTGTAAAAGAAGAAAGGTTGGATGTCCTTGTATCTTTTCTGGAATGTAAGGAGTAGAGGATTATTAAAGGCTACAGTATAATAATGCAGTCAAAATACAACGAAATGGGGGTTTATTTGGGAAAAGAAAAAGATACAACATGGAATAGATAAGTACTATTAAGGAGGGTTGTGATTATAAATGGATATAGTGCAAAGCAGTATGGGAGGGAGAAAGATAGTTGGAATGGGGCTAAATATTAAAAAGAGATAGGGAAGTAGGAAACAAGAAACAGACGTGCATGTCTAGAAATAGTACAGTCATTGGGGAGGGTATTGGAATAATTGTCACAAGTGAAATGTGTATGTAGGAAGTTATAACTGAGGTCATAGGTTCATAAGCTCATAGATGTGTAATAGGCTAATGTCCCTGTGGCCTTTGCAAGCCTAGACATAGGATTACCCTGGCATCATGCCACCTGACCTTAGTTCCCAGTGCCTCTGTTGAGTATAGCCACTGGCATTATCTCCAGGTGAATTTTTTATTTACCATCCACTCATCAAGATTTCTCTTGAAGAGGGTCAGTGAGGTGCTCTGCTTGACATGTATGGGAAGTCTATTCCATAGCATGGGCAGTCTCTCGGTTATGAACCTGTCCCTCCAGTACGTTTTGTTGATTGTGGTAATGAGGTTGAGGTCTCTGGAGCGTGTGGTGCGGAGGGATTGGGATTTATTTAGATGTAGCATTTCTAACAGAGCTGGCTCAGACATGGCTTTGTAAGTCCAGCAGAGTTTGCCCCTATATAGGCGATATGAGACAGAGAATAGTTGGAGTTTTTTGAGTCTGTCCATATAGGACAAGTGTTTAAGGCTTAGAATCCTCTTTGTGATGTAGTTTTGCAGCCTCTCCTGTTGTTGCAGGTGTTTACTGAGGTACATGCCAAATGAGATATTGTACTCGATGATTTGCCTAATGAGGGAAGAGTAGAGGGAGACAATGACTGCTTTCTTCCTGGATGCAAAACTTTTAGTAATGAGATAATCAATCAATTTGTAGCCAGAACAAACCAATTAAGATAGTAATGAAATTAAAACGGGTTGTCTGTCATTTCCTAAAACTGTCTGTCATTTCCAGAAAATACATAACTGGCATATGCAGTACAGTCTACTGATCAAGCAAAAGGGGACAGTAGCCAACTTGGTAAGATGTCCTTAGAGAACAAGGACTATGTAACACAGAACTGCAATTACAGAGCAGGCATGTATTTAACCGACTAAAGTTAATATGCAGCAAGGTTTTCTTCATGATAAATATGCTTACATTAAACAGTGACAAAATTCTCAGTAACCCTGCAGGTGTAGGGCCTTATGGCAGAGCTTCTGCAATATCAAGGTCAGATGTAGTGACCGCAGGCTATTAAACAGTGACAAAATTCTTAGTAAACTTGTAGGTGTAGGGCCTTATAGCAGAGCTTCTGCAATACTGAGGTTAGCTGTAGTGACCAGAGTCTATTAAACAATGACAAAATTCTTAGTAAACTTGTAGGTGTAGGGCCTTGTGGCAGAGCTTCTGCAATATCAAGGTCAGATGTACTGACCACAGGCTCTGCTCTATGATGGAAGATAGTGACTGAGAGTAAGAGAAGACAACATGCTCTGTTTATGTTGCCAAGGAAATGTAGACATCTTGAATGAGTGTTTATGCTCCCATTGAACTTATGAATGTGTAGGAGGTCTGACAGAATAGGGACTGTTGAAGCTCTGTATGCAGGTCTGCATGACACTGAGAAGATGAACAAGACCTTGAGATGGTCTACAAAGGTTTTATGATTTACGCTTTTAATTTTCTCAGTAAGAAAGCATTGTGGGGATTTGAGTCGCGTCAAAGTTTTGGACAGGTACTTACTAAAGGGAGCAGTATACTCAATGAGTGGCTGTATGAGTGCAGAATACACTGAAATGATCACATCCCTGGTCCTGGAACCATACCCTAAGTAATAAGCTGTTCACTGAAAAAGCACTCTTACAGTAGTGGATACGTGGTGATTGAAGGACAGTACATTATTTACAAAGGCGTCTAGGTCCCTAACTACTGGATCAATTTGCAGCTGTGTGTTTTCAATGTGATGGTTACAAGGGATGTCTTGGTTGCTGAAAGATACTATTATATATTTCTTGGCATTCAGTTTTAGTCCATTGTTTTGACACAGGCAATTGGTTTGTCAAAGATCTTGGTGTCCTCTGGGGAGTTTATGACTGCACAAAGTTTACAATCATGTGCAAGCTTGGCCAACTATGAATCCTTAACAGTAACTTTGACAACTGACAAGTAAATGCCAAAGAGGAGTGTCACAAGAACTCAACCCTGAGGGATCTTTACAAGATTTTTGATTTTCTTGGTTAGGCTTAGGATGGAACTCTTCCTCTGCAGAATGATATCCCTTTTGCTTTTGGAGAACAATTTCTACCTCGTGTTATATAATCTGTTTATACATGAAGTCCGCCACTGTGACTTGTTTTTATGGGAAGACCTGGTTTTGATCTGATGAGGTACTTCAGAGTTTATGCAGTGGCTTAAATGTTTCTGCAGGGCATTTTGGGTACACTTCTGCATAGTGATCATTGATGTATGTCAATGAGGGCAGTATGAAGATTTTTATGCCATCACTTAGTAGGCTGTAGTTAGCTTTGGTAAAAACAAGACTGATTTGTGGTCTGACCTAACCAGGGAGGCCATCATGCATAGGGAAGTACAGTGACCCCCCCCGCCATGTTGGTGAGTACTATGTCCAGAACATTAGAGCCCCTAGTGGGGATGCAGACTATCTGTTCTAGAGCATTTGTGTTAACATAGTTCAGGAAACTCTGGGAGAGCATGTTTTTGCTTGTGTATGCCCCTCAGTCTATGGAAGGATAGTTGAAAACTCCCATGACTAAGGAGGGATTCCAGTAAATCAAGGTAGGTGGTGTGTTTTTCCTGGTTCATGATAAGGAATTTATAGCTAGTAATGATGTGGTATGGTACTTTCCCAATATTTAATTGGACATGGAGTAGTTTGTGAAAGTCATGCCGTTTGACCAGTCTCTAAGTGTATTTGGTTTTAATAAAGGTGAATACACCTCCACCTTTGGTTCCTTCATGCTCATTTTGAAGTCTGAACATGTGGAAGGCATTGTAGCCTTGCATGGCTAGAATGCTCTCAGCGGCCTTGAACTATATCTCACTAACTGCACAGACGTCAGCATCCTCTAAGATGAGGAGTGCTTCCAAGGAATGCAATTTTGTGTTTAAACAGCTAGCATTAAGCAGCACAACCCAAAGTTTGTCTTGATTAGAGTTTGTTACATTGGAAAATTTGTTGTTTTGACATTGCCTCAACAGGCACTATGGGGGAGGCAAGGGTCTTTGCCAGTATCCAAAACCCTAGGGGGTACAGGTGCAGACCATCTCTAGCAAAGCAGTGAGGTCTGTCTACCATATCCTCCAAGGCTGACAGATACTGGATCCTCCCAGTCTGACACCAGAAGCTAAGCCAGTTGATGAAGTCAATCATTTTTTCTTTATGTTGTGGCATTATCCTGGGTGAGGGAAGGATACTGCTTAGGGCTATGGACATACCTGTCTGGGACACATAATCAGAGAGTTTCATCATGTCTTTCTTCATATAGTCCAGAGAGGTACATCTCAAGTCATTCACTCCAATGTGGACTATGACAGAGTCATAACGGTACTTGTTGCTGAGTGACTTGAGTGCATGCATGATTTGTCAGATCCTGGCACCTGATAGGCAGCTGACTGTGACCTTCCTTGTCTAGTATACATCTTTGTGTCTCACTATGGAGTCACCTATGAGCAAGACATTTGATGTGTTTTGCCTTAGGGGCTTATTTGTTGAGACACAGGTGTGTGTGTGTGTGTGTGTGTGTGTGTGTGTGTGGGTGTGTGTGTGTGTGTTGATATGTGTAGGGTTTCTTCTTGCTTAGTACTTAGTGTGGGTGGTGTGCACTTCAGAGGTTTCTGTTCTTTTGGTAGTCTTTTAGGACTAAGGAGAACATATGTGGCTCTACATATGTGGGTCTATGTGTTATGACCTTATTTTGCATCAGAGGTAAAGCATGTGTGCTAACATCCTAGTTGATGTGTAGTTTGCTTTTACATGAGATAATTGATTCTAATTCCACAATGTATTTGCATCTCTCACATAGGGTGTTTGTTTGCTTTTTGAGTAAATTGTTGTCAGCATACATGAAGCAATTGCTACATTGACTCAAGATGCTGATATTAATCAAGCTGGCAGGAGAAATGATGGGAAACTGCATGTCCATTATGGCAGGATTTTTCTGAATGTGGAATTTGTGAAGGAAGTGGGCTAGTTGGACTTAGGACTTTGGCTTAACTAGTGGACTAGTGTGACTTGGAGTAGCAAAGGTAGTGGGTGTATAGTAGGTTGTGGATGATAAGTGTGAGAACACTGTTTAGAGTCCAGCTTAGTTGCCTTTTGCTCAGCAGGGAAGCTTGGGGGGTTCTCTAGGAACTGGAAGGTCTCTAGGGAAAAATGATGTTCCCAGGCATTTGCATCTATACAGCGCACTGCTAAATCTTGTCACATGGTGTGCAGCAACTAGCAAATATGAGACTTATATACAGGTGAATTTAAACAGTTTTTAACACAACTACCAAGGGCAAAGCCCCAAACTGAGCTTTTCCTCAGCAATCCGCAACTCGGATGGGTCCTGAGGTACATACTTCTGCCACAAGGGTGCAGGGAGGTCCTCTTAATGTAAAACATCAGTTTTAAGTGTACAGTGCTACTAAACAGACAGTCAAGAGAAGGTAAACACTTGCACCACACCACACTCATCACATAGTCCCTCAAAACCTAAACCACCAAAGCACACATATAGAAACACAAAACACATGCCTACATTCCCTGAGGCTCTCAATAAAAATCTTCTCAAGCAACAGAGACCTCCAAAGCAGAAACGCAAGCAACCTCCATCCCCCAACACAACCCAAATGACAACTAGCCCACAAACTTAGTGTGCCACTCAACCACAGCCCATAAGGCATAACAACGTACCCAACACTCTAGTCATAGATGACTCTATAGTCAGGCACACTGATGTGCTACTCACCAGGCTAAACAAGGAGAAAGTTAATGTCAGCTGCTTGTTGGGTGCCAGGATCCGCCACATAACGCATACACTCAGTTCACTCCACAACAAGTACAAATATGACTCTGTCATTGTCCGTGTTGGTGTGAATGACCAGAGACGTACCTCCCTGGACTACATGAAAAGAGACATGGAGGAGTTCTCCGATCTTGTAGCCCAGGCAGGTATGACCCTAGCCCTGAGTAGCATCGTGCCATCACCCAGAATGATACCACAGTACAAGGACAAAATGATTTACTTCAACAATTGGCTAAGCTTCTGGTGCCATTCAAGGGGATCCAGTATCTGTCTGCCTGGGATGACATGTTTGACAGACCATGATGCTTTGCCAGAGATGGCCTGCACCTGTCACCTTTGGGATTCCGGATACTGGATAAGGCTCTTTCCACCCCTATAGTGCCTTTTTTAGGCAAGGTTCAAATGCCAAATTCACCACTGTAACAGGTACAAGCAAGCAATATCTGAGGGTAATGCTACTCAATGCTAGAAGCCTAAACCTCAGAATGCACTCACTCGAGGCACTCCTTAAAATGTAGAACATCGACATCTGTGCAGTGACAGAGACCTGGTTTAAGGCTCCAGAGAGCACCCCTGCATTACCAGGCTATAATTCATACCACACCTTTCGGCCACCTAACCTGGAATGGCACACTAAAGGCAGAGGTGTGTCCATATTCATTAAGGATATCCCTACCTCCAGGCTAGTTGCTTAGCATAATGCATCCAAGATTATTCAAGTGCAACTATCTCTGGGCAAGACTGCAGTCCAAATTGTAGTTTGCTACAGATCCCCCACCATGCCCCAGGATTCCCACTCCTCATTTCTTGATACACTGGAAAATATTAGGGTACATCTCAGCACCCTAATCATGGGCGATTTCAACTACCCCATCATTAACTGGGAAAACTACTCATGTACCAACTCTTTTGCTCAACGTTTTCTGGAATTCATAAATTCCAATGCCTTGGATCAACTTATCCACACCCCCACCAGGGGCAGCAATATCCTAGACCTGGTCATTACCAACATAGGCGACCAGTGTTCCACACAAGAGGTCAATTCCTAGTTGGTGAGATTTGACCACAAGCTAATCACACTAGACATCCACATCCTACCCCCAGCCCCCATTAAGGAAACCACCATAAAAAATGTCACCAAAGCCAACTTCAAGCTTCTTAAGACAGAAGTGGCAAACTTGACGACACCCATGCAGACGGGCAATAGAGGTACAACTGTTGAATCCTACACAAATGCACTTTATAAGCACTTACACGAGTGCATGGATCGTGCTATTCCTAATATAGCCAAGATGCTATCCTCCAAAAAAAGGAAGCCAATCTGGTGGTCCCCTGCCATAAACAAACTCTACAACAGAAGAAAGAAACTGTTGCAAAAAAGAGTAAAATCCCATGACTGGAGGAACTCCCTGGTCAGCCTCAGTAAGAAGCTGAGATTCCTCATAAAATCCTCCAAAGCTAGTTATGAAAACAAAATTGCCACTGATTCTAAAGACAACCACAAAGCATTTTATAGCTATGTCAAGAATCTCAATGGCAACACTCAGATCTGCTCTGAGTTACAGCACAATGGCACTAAATATACAGAACCAACTGATATTGCCGACATTCTGGCAGATAGGTTCAGTGCTAACTTTACTCCCCTCTCACCCCCTAAAGGATCCATCTCTATACTGGAAGAATGCAAAGTTCCTGTAATCACAGCTGCACAGATAAAAAACACACACTCCAAAGCCAAGAACACAGCATCCATGGGACCTGACAACATCCCAGGCTGCGTTCTACATGAACTACAGAACAAACTGGTACCCAGCCTAAGTACCATGTTCAGTCATAGCCTCACCTCAGGCTTTGTGCCCACTGAATGGTGGACAGTGATGGTTATCCCTCTCCACAAAGTGGAAGCCACCATGGACCCCTTATTTTGTGCTGTGGTGTTTATTGATACTACTGTCCCATTACCCTGATGAGCCTGGTCTGCAAGGCCATGGAACGTATCATCATGGAACTTATAAACAAAGACATTGGTAATCTGCAAATTTTGGAACTCACCCAGTTCGGGTTTGTAAAAGGCAGATCATGTCTCCTAAACCTGATAGACTTCTTTGAAGTAGTCACTAAAGCTGTAGATGAGGGTAAGTTGGTTCACACAGCCTATCTAGATCTCACCAAGGCTTTTTATACCATCCCCCCACTCTGGAATTATAGATAAACTCATTAAACTAGGTATAAATCCCTATGTCACAAGATGGGTTGCCAACTGGCTGACTGACAGAACCCACACTGTGAAAGTAGCAGACTCCAAATCTGATGTCAGACCACTGACAAGGGGAGTACCACAGGGTTCATTCCTAGGTCCTCTCCTGTTTGGAATCTGCTTGTCTGAAGTACAGGCTAACACAGAAGGTCTTTGGCTATCAAAGTTAACAGATGACTGCAAACTAGGAGCCATAATCATAAAGTCATAAACTCTATGTAAGAACTCCATGTAAGTGCTATTAAGCTCTGAGTCTTGACTTAATGTTGAGGATTTCAGCAAGGATGGCACAGTATGCACTTGACCACAGGAGGATGGTCACGTTTTAAATGTGTACTTGCTTGAAAGAAAAAAAAACTTGTTTAGCACCTGTACCATATCATACAAATCATACAAAAAAGGGTGGATTATTTGTATGTTGGGAGGCCATTTATGCTAGCGATATGTCACTATGAAAGGAGAGCTGCCACCTGTTTTACTGTACTCAGAAACACTACTATAGTGTAAATCTATGCAGCATTCTAAGGTCTTAACAGGGCTAGCACAATATGCATTTGACTCTGGTTAATAGTGAACTGGAAGTAGGCCCCAGCTTCATGCATTGCTACAATTAAATGCTTATTGAATAATAGAGGCTTGTTATGTATCTCTTGCAGTAGCAACTGCCTTTTTATGCAATGCCAGTCCTCAAAAGCTCCCAGAATAACAAAACAGAATCCAGATAACATAAAGATATTGTTGTTCAACTCTAGAAACCTTAACAAGCCTTAACAAAAAATCTCCACTCCTTGCAAACACTCCTTACACTGGAAAACATCATCAAGGCTCATTTTCTCAGAGCTTCCTTGTCCATGGCTTGGACACCTGTGACTCCAACACTTGGATTGCTTCTAAAACTATCTGGACCTACAAAGCTGATGTAAGTATTTTTTGTACTTGCTCTGTTTCTGTGCTGCATTTATTGATTTTGTTGAATTAATCACTGTGTTACAGCCTGCACTTCTTAAAGAAACTCCATCTGTTTGTTACTGTACTGCTCCTAGATTGTTTTAAAAGTATTCTGATATTTCCTAACCTCCTCTGATACTGCAAAAGCTGTTCTGAATTTGCCAAAATTCTCTCGAGTCTGCCAAAATATTTCCAAGTTTTGCAACATTTTTGTGTATTGTGAACATTTCTCAGGGCTATTGAACTTATTTCCAAGGATTCCTGATATTGCAGGAATTCTGACCTCTGTTGTAAAGCATTTATCTTATTGGCCTGAGGATTTAACTCCGTAAAAGTCTTTCATTTTGCTAATATACAAGAATTAAATTTTTGTGAGATTGTGCTCAATTACTAAAAGCTTCCTTGTGCCTGGCTTGGACACTGTGACTACAAGACTTGGATTGCTTCTAAAACCCTCTGGACCTACAAAGCTGATATAAATATATTTTTTGCACTTGCTCTAACTGTTTCTGTGCTATATTTATTGATTTTGTTGAATTTACTACTGTTTTTCAGCCTGTACTTATTAAAGAAACTCCATCTGTTTATTATTGTACTGCTCTTAGGCTGTTTTAATGGTATTCTGATACTTCCTAACCTCCTCTGATACTGCAAAAGCTGTATTGAGTTTGCAAAAGTTCTCCTGAGTCTGCCAAAATATTTTTATGTTTTGCAAAGTTTTTGTCTATTGTAAACATTTCTCAGGGTTAGTGAACTTATTTCCAAGGATTCCTGATATTGCAGGAATTCTGACCTCTGTTGTAAAACATTTATTTGATTGACCTACACATGTGCCTCGGGAGGTAATCAGTGCTCAGTAACCTACACATGTTTCTCAGCAGGTGATCAGTGCCCAGTAACCTACCCATGTTCCTCGGGAGGTAATCAGTGCTCAGTAACCTACACATGTTCCTCTGCAGGTGATCAGTGCTCAGTAATCTACACATGTTCCTCGGCAGGTGATCAGTGCTCAGTAACCTACACATGTTCCTCAGCAAGTGATCAGTGCTCAGTAACCTACACATGTTCCTCGGCAGGTGATCAGTGCTCAGTAACCTACACATGTTTCTCGGCAGGTGATCAGTGCCCAGTAACCTACCCATGTTCCTCGGGAGGTGATCAGTGCTCAGTAACCTACACATGTTCCTTTGCAGGTGATCAGTGCTCAGTAATCTACACATGTTCCTCGGCAGGTGATCAGTGCTCAGTAACCTACACATGTTTCTCGGCAGGTGATCAGTGCCCAGTAACCTACCCATGTTCCTCGGGAGGTGATCAGTGCTCAGTAACCTACACATGTTCCTTTGCAGGTGATCAGTGCTCAGTAATCTACACATGTTCCTCGGCAGGTGATCAGTGCCCAGTAACCTACACATGTTTCACAGCAGGTGATCAGTGCTCAGTTACCTACACATGTTCTTCGGCAGGTGATCAGTGCTCAGTAACCTACACATGTTCCTCGGCAGGTGATCAGTGCTCAGTAACCTACACATGTTCCTCGGGAGGTAATCAGTGCTCAGTAACCTACACATGTTTCTCGGCAGGTGATCAGTGCCCAGTAACCTACCCATGTTCCTCGGGAGGTGATCAGTGCTCAGTAACCTACACATGTTCCTTTGCAGGTGATCAGTGCTCAGTAATCTACACATGTTCCTCGGCAGGTGATCAGTGCTCAGTAACCTACATATGTTCCTTGCCAGGTGATCAGTGCTCAGTAACCTACACATGTTCCTCGGCAGGTGATCAGTGCTCAGTAACCTACACATGTTCCTTGGCAGGTGATCAGTGCTCAGTAACCTATACATGTTCCTTGCCAGGTGATCAGTGCTCAGTAACCTACACATGTTCCTCGGCAGGTGATTAGTGCTCAGTAACTTACATTTATCTCATGGTCTCAGTTTTGAGATTATTATTCAGGGATATACTCATTAATCAGCATGCCAGATATTCTTCTTTAAGCAGTAATTATCTTCTCACTTGCTGATGATACTGGTTCTTTCTTGTGACCAGAGTTTCTCCTCAGATTTCTGCAGCTAACATCTAGTATTAGTAGAGATATGTGATAGAAACTACCAGCTTTATTCCTAAGGCTGGATAAGTTATTGAGATATGCAGATGTCACTGCAATACAGTGCCCACCATACTCATTTTTATAAAGGAGGTCAGCTACTCTGACTTGCACATACCCCCCCCCATTCTCTGTCTCCACAAGACCTGGTAAATGACTTCTGCACCTTCACCCAGTCAGCTGCAAGACTAGGTGAGAACCCTAAAACTCCTTTGTTCTTGTTGTAGGAGCCTGATCAGCTCATTCATTCATTCCCCATGTGGCAAGTATTGGTTGGCAGAGAGTTTGCCAGACACAGGCCCTGATTTATCAGCCTATCCTTCTCAGTGGATTAATCCGTACAGCAGCTCGGCTTGTTAACCAGCACAGGACAAGACATATGTCCTCAGCTGGCTCTTCCCAACTGGTCTCATTGAAGTAGTGAGCCAGAGCTACTCCCCTCATGCCAAGATGGGCAAGGTGGTATTGGCTGTTGAATCTCATTCTCGTGGCTCAACCCTCCAGCACCCATGCTGCTACTCAAACAGGGATTGTCTGGGTCACAGTCTGGGAGTCATCCCTCTGTGCGAAGGGGCCAGGCTTTACCTTATACTGATATTAAGCTTACCTACTGGTTTATTCTTAATACATAGTGATGGGCTTTTGTCTTAGTCTTCTTCCCTTTTCTCTCATTATCTGTCCTTCTCCTTTTCTTTCATATTTTAGCAATATCCATGTATAGATCTTCACAACTTCACATCCACTTTCCTTATATGCAGATTAAAGGTAAAGAGAATGTCAGTTAAATCTTCCCTGTTCTTCTTCTTTTCATTTACTAAACTATATCCACAGCCACTTTTTGGTTTGTATACTTTTCAACTTCAGCTGTTACTCACTGCAAATAAGAGAATACAATTCCTTGCTTTAACAAGCCCTGCTAATAAATGCCTACATGTATGCACCAGCCAAAGGTTCAAAGGTTGAAACCTTATTCTGTACTTCTGGGATGGATATTCTTAGGCAGCTGGTTCTGTAAGCTTTCTTATATTCTTCTACACCTTTAAAACAGTTATCTTCTGACATATATACTACATGTTATTTTAGCTCAGTTTACTTTTAGTTTAGTTTAGTTTACATTTGTTAAATGAGGAGGAGGACTGGTCCAAGTTATACCCCTCAACCTCTTAGAGCAAGAAGACTGGACAAAGCCAAAAATAATGGGGTGACAAAGGGCTAAAAACCACACTTTTTAAATATTTCTCTTACAAACTTAAAAAGTAGATAGAATAACAGATTTTACATTAACATGAATTTTCTGAGGGGTATGAAGTCTGAAACTCAAATGTCTGTCATTATTTTCTGACTTCAACCCTCAATTATTTTCCAATGATTTGCCAGAAAACCACAATTTTATGAGATACAGACCAACATTATGTGGCAAAAATCTGGACATTCTGCAAAAATTTGTACAGTTGAGAGATATGGCAAGTCTATTTTCAGCAATGACTTTGGTCACATGTCAAAGACACAGTACAGAACAGTAAATGAATATATACAGTGGATATAAAAAGTGTACACACCCCGTTAAAATGCCATGTTTTTGTGATATAAAAAAATGAGACCACAATAAATCATTTCAAAACTTTTCCCACCTTTAATGTGACCTATAACCTGTACAATTCAATTGAAAAACAAACAAATCTGTTAGGGGAAAAATATAAAAAATAAAAAAATGTACAATAAGCTGGTTGCATAAGTGTGCACACCCTTAAACTAATACTTTGTGTGTACATTTTTATATCCACTGTATACTGACATAAAACATTTCAGGTGGTTTACACTACTGGCAATATTTGTACAATACAGAAGAATTCATATAAAACAATGAAAAAAGAAACATTTTTTTTTCATATCAGTAGTAATGCAAGGATTCTTTGACAAATTAGACATACAGATGTTGTTGTCAAATGAATAGCAGGTAAAAATTTAAGAAGTATAAAATATATAGTATGGAACTTAATGCTTCGGATGGAGCAGTGGTGCAGCGGTAACGTTGTCACCTTACAGCAACGGGTTCTCTAGTTTGAGTCTCAGCTTGGGAGCCTTCTGTGTGGAGTCTGCATGTCTTTGTGTGGGTTTCCTCTAATGTTGCAAAGATGTGTCTGGAGTGCTTATCCCTGGGCTTCTGCTGAAAATTAGCTTCATTCCAAGTCAGACTTTCCCGTTAAATAAATAAAAATAATATGTATAGTATATTAGTTGACAGTGGCACTGGAAGAATAACTGCTGTAAAGTTTAGTGTAGAACTATCAGTTAATCTATAGCACAACATGTATACAGTGAACTAAATAGGCATTGAATTTTAGCATCTTTCATTAATATGTCAAAATGTTTGCTAGACGCATAGGTATATACTTGCATTTGCCACATTAAGGAATGTCAAAGGTTAAGGCTAGTATCATGGAAGACAATGCTTGGTATTTTAGCCTGTATTTCTGAAGCAATTGCTCTTTGGCTCCTTTCTCAAATGGACATTAAGCTTTTCTTCCAAATAATATGAGATTGTGGAGAGTTCTTAATTCATTAGGCATTGTATCCAACTAGGTGGGGGCTATCTTAACAGAAGGTGTTTTCTGAGCAAGCTAAGATAAAGTTAGATATTACAAATTGTGTAGTATCCTGACTTCTTAGGTCATATTTTGTGTTATGAATCACAAGGATATTTAAGAAGAGGACAGTATTGTTTGTTCAGGAATGTAAAGATTAATATAATTAGCTGAATGGTGCGTATCTATTCTTAGCCTGCTTTTGCAGAAGCAAATTTTTGACATTTTGCTGTAGTTTAATTTTCTGTTTTCTTGCAGTGCTCTCCCCACCTTTTTCTACCTTACTCACAATTTAATCTTTAATACCTACGTTTTTGACGGCCCTTACTAATGTTTTCCTACATTTTTAGTACTCCTCTTGAGTTTTACTGACAGTCTTTACTGTGACCCTCTTACCTACCCTAGCTCTAGTTTCTTTCCCCATATCCTGTCACTAGGCAGGGTACCCTGGGCCTCACTACAATATTATTATGTGATATAGGTCAAATGAGTACAAGATATGTAATGGTATGTCTATCACTGAAATGTGTTTGTAACTAGATTTTCCATTCTGAATTCATCTAATCATTTATTAATAATGAGTCAGAATCAACAGGCCAGCGTCAAGAAAAATATAGTGGTGCCCTGCCCCTGAACCATGTAAACCTCCTCTTCACTTTATTGGGAATATCATCAGCTAGCAAACATGGCCCCGACTGTCTTATAGCTATCATTACTGCAGATTGGCACATAAAATATTACATAGTAATTTTCTGTTTTCCTCTGCATGTCAGCACTGACAAAAATAGGTGGTCTGTCAATGGATTAAATTATTTGATCTACCAGGAATAAAAGGCAATTTATTAATTTGGAGGCATTTAAACAAAAACATGTTGAGAGAGAACCATTTCCACTATGAAGTTCTTGTTTTTAGAGTGCATTTTCACTCAGCTAGTTAAAGAACCTCTCCACCCTATCTTTAGATCAGATAATTGTTGCCTCCTTATGCGATAATTAGTAAAAGACCAAAGTGACTGCACAGCACTGCTGACCTATGATCTTTCCTTAGTTATTATAGGGCCATCACCACTTACTAGTCTTGTGAAACATTCAGGCCTGCTCCATGTATTATTATTTGTAGAACCAAGGCTCAATTAAGTTAAGTAAGAACTTCTTGCTTACTTTAATAACACTGACTGATCCCACTTGTCCCTCATTTTATCTACCAATGAGTCTGCCAGCTGTTCCTACTTTCTGTGCTTAATCTAGGTTATAGACTTCTCTTTAAGGAGAGGAAGGATAAGAGGGTGAAACATGCCTGGCCATCTGCAGAGGTAAAGCAGCTGTGTGTGGACTGCCTAGACTTAAGCTGGTATACTTGAGCATTGGGAAAGTCTTCCTTCAACGCTGTAACCTCTCTAAAGAGGCAACAACATGTCAAAAGGTGTTTCTCAACAGAATCAGGCAAGCATCCCTAGTTTGTACTCCTAGAGGTTTTTGGAAACAAGTTAATGGGTTCAGAGGCTGCAGTTCATAGGCCTCTATAGACTTTCTCCTGTAGTAATAATCCTGTGATGGACTCCTGATCATAATGAAAGAAATTTTTAGGGAGTTCTGTATTGCACCATACATTCTTCACTCCTCTCCTATTCCATGAACCATGCCAGGTACCCTTGGATTCCACTTTTTAACCTTAAGGGAGTGACCAAGAATAAGTAAACAGACTGTAAAAAGTTAGCAGACATTAGCAATCCCATTGCAGATGGGTAGGAACCATGGTTTCCAACACTTGGGTTATCTTTATTTCTTTACTACTGACATGTATCTGATTTTTCACGATCTCATATCACCTTCAGTTCTGCTTGGAAATAGGCAGTGGTCATACCTGCTCTAAAACAATAGAACTCACTGGTGCCACCTATACCTCTTAATTTTAGACTTTTTAAGATGTACCTCTTCTAGACAAGGTTCTTAAAGTACTGTTTATAGCTCATATTTATTTATTTATTTATTTAAATTTGATTACCTAGTAAGTGGACTGGTCGACAAATCCTTTTCAGCCACAACCCAAGCACCATAATGCAAGACACAAACAGAAAATTAAACATATATTAAAGAAGACATAATATTGTAAATAGTAACAAAGTGCATGTTATTTACAATTATAAATCCAAGTTATATGATTACATGTGTGTACAATAAAGGCGGGTATTCAACCAGTGGTCATTTGTTAAAAGTATATCTTTTTAGGAAAGATGTGATTACAGTGCAAGAAACAAGGACTGGCCATTATCAAGGAAGCAAGAGCATTTGGTGTCCTTAAACAATCATTCTTATAATTTGTTTCTAAATAACTGTAGTGTCTCTGACTGACTGATCCCACTTGTCCCTCATTTTATCTACCAATGAGTCTGCCAGCTGTTCCTACTTTCTGTGCTTAATCTAGGTTATAGACTTCTCTTTAAGGAGAGGAAGGATAAGAGGGTGAAACATGCCTGGCCATCTGCAGAGGTAAAGCAGCTGTGTGTGGACTGCCTAGACTTAAGCTGGTATACTTGAGCATTGGGAAAGTCTTCCTTCAACGCTGTAACCTCTCTAAAGAAGCAACAACATGTCAAAAGGTGTTTCTCAACAGAATCAGGCAAGCATCCCTAGTTTGTACTCCTAGAGGTTTTTGGAAACAAGTTAATGGGTTCAGAGGCTGCAGTTCATAGGCCTCTATAGACTTTCTCCTGTAGTAATAATCCTGTGATGGACTCCTGATCATAATGAAAGAAATTTTTAGGGAGTTCTATATTGCACCATACATTCTTCACTTCTCTCCTATTCCATGAACCATGCCAGGTACCCTTGGATTCCACTTTTTAACCTTAAGGGAGTGACCAGGAATAAGTAAACAGACTGTAAAAAGTTAGCAGATATTAGCAATCCCATTGCAGATGGGTAGGAACCATGGTTTCTAACACTTGGGTTATCTTTATTTCTTTACTACTGACATGTATCTGATTTTTCACGGTCTCATGTCACCTTCAGTTCTGCTTGGAAATAGGCAGTGGTCATACCTGCTCTAAAACAATAGAACTCACTGGTGCCACATATACCTCTTAATTTTAGACTTTCTAAGATGTACCTCTTCTAGACAAGGTTCTTAAAGTACTGTTTATAGCTCATATTTATTTATTTATTTATTTAAATTTGATTACCTAGTAAGTGGACTGGTCGACAAATCCTTTTCAGCCACAACCCAAGCACCATAATGCAAGACACAAACAGAAAATTAAACATATATTAAAGAAGACATAATATTGTAAATAGTGCAGTAACAAAGTGCATGTTATTTACAATTATAAATCCAAGTTATATGATTACATGTGTGTACAATAAAGGCGGGTATTCAACCAGTGGTCATTTGTTAAAAGTATATCTTTCTAGGAAAGATGTGATTACAGTGCAAGAAACAAGGACTGGCCATTATCAAGGAAGCAAGAGCATTTGGTGTCCTTAAACAATCATTCTTATAATTTGTTTCTAAATAACTGTAGTGTCTCTTTCTGCCTCACTTTTGCAGAGAGGCGATTCCAAACAGTTGGTCCTAGCCTAAAGACGGTTCTTTCTCCTGTAGAGGTTTTAAAATGAGATATAATGAGCATAATGCCATGGAATTGGTTGTCAGTAAGTATGTAGTTAAGCTGCTTCATTAGTAAATTTGTTTTTGGAGAGGACACTATACCATTTCTAACAACTTATAGATTTGTCTGAATAGAAATGTGGCTCTGTCATTTACAGGTAGCAGCTACACCACTGTAGAAGCTGACATTGATGAGTTTGGAGTTCTGCAAGAAGAGCAAATCTGCAGATTTTATTTATAATGGTTTGTATTTTACATGCGTTTGTGCTGGAATGTAAGGTTACAAGAGGGAGCCCATGTTTAATTTTATGACTAAGCACATTATTAACTAAGGCATTATGAGCTGTATGGGTGAGGAGGTGCAAGATTCTATAGCATAGCTTTAATTGATGGAGCATTTTGCTAATAATATTGTCAGTATACTTGGAAAATGCAAGAGTAGGTCTAAATTCAACAATACCTTGGTAAGTGTAATTGTCTGTCTGTCTGTGACCAGCAATTGGTCTTAGAAAGTAGAACTGCTATGGCCACTCTGTGACTCCTAAATGATGACGTCTTCTCAGTTATGAGCATTAAGCTGCTAACTGTTTTTCTTTAAACATTTTTGGTCTCCATGCAGCTGGCCATCAGCTGCTTCCAGAGGTTTCTCCTTGACTACTGGATCTACTGAGCGCTACAGTCATCCCCTGACTTTCTCCAACCAATGTTTAGTGCCATTGAGGAGGTCAAGGCACCCTAGAGCAGTGTCATGCTGCTGTCAAGTAGGAGTTTGATGCTTACCCATCTGATTTTAGGGCAGGATAAGCCAAGGATGTTACTGGCATATTGACCCTGTCTCTGTGACAATTTCGCCACAGCCACAGCTCCACTTCCAAATGGACAGTGCTCCACCATGTGTTACTGGCTTCCACTAGGGTCTGCTATGAGGTGCACCCATGTACATGTCCCACTCTCCAGGTTGGACACACCAATCCTCCCTAACAATGCTCTCAAGCACCCAAACTTAATAGAACTTGTGTCACCTGGGCCATAATCAAGGCTCTCTCGTTCTTTGACGTTGTCATAGGTTAGTAACCACTGACTGGTGTAGTTTATTTGGACTTGACCAAGGTCTTTGACTTTATAAACCACTTTATATTGCCTAGAGCCTTAAATTAAAATATATTTGCCTCAAGCTGATTTGAAAGGTTTAATGGATAGTTGACCAAAAGGCATTTCAAGATAAAGCATGATAATTCTCAAACTCATTCCTAACCAATTCAGTTTGGAGTTCCAAAGTGCTATGATATGGACCCATTACTGTTTTTCATTTTCACTAATGAAATAACCACTGACCTGTCATTCTTTAACACTCTATGATACACATGTTGTTGCCATTTGTCATGTGTCATCTTCCATCACATCGACAAAGTGACTTTGCTTTGTGGCACTAAATTCCTGTTTACTTAAAACAACATTATCTGTACCTCTTCAGAATGCACCAGTTTATGAGATCTGCTTTGCAGTAGGAACACCTACTAGTCTAAGCTAGATCTCATAAACTGGTGTATTCTCAAGAGGTACAGATAATTATTTTTCTTGGGCCAGCATTTCCAGCAGCCAAGATCCCAAGTATCCAAGCAACTGAGATTAAATTAGAAGTGCTCAGTTTCTGTCTACCTTCAAAGTGGGATAGTTATTGGGAAGAAGAGCAATTATTCTCCATTTAGAAAATGGTCTTCCATTCCTAGTGTCATCTTTTTACAAGATCCCTTATGACCTTTGGACACCGTTGAACAGAATTTGCCAATTCATGTGCCAGGCTCCAATGTACACACGTCACTGTGTCACTTTCAGTTGCGCTGTCTAGCTAACTTTTAAGGAGAAAACAGGAATTTAATGTTTTACCTTGATAAACAATCCACTTTTTTCTGTACCCTCTTAGTGGGAAATTTGAGGGAAGAAGGGAACATTATCATCTCTGACATGGTACTAGTGGAGGAGTTTGACTAGTCAGTCATCACTTAAATATTTTATAGGGGACAGAGGCTTCCTTCTTGTGGCAGCACTGATTAGAGATTAGACTGCTGATCTTCTTACCTGAAAAGACTACTTATCACTGTAATCTGAACTGTGCTTTTTCTTTTCTAAATCAGAAATGACATGCCTTCTTTAATATGTGTGCAGTCATTTGAATTTTCTCTCCCTGACTTTAACCCTTCTACTTTTGTTTCTTGTTTTTCCTCTCCTGGCTTTTCTTTCTTACAGTTGTGACCATCAAGAAGGGTGTTTTACTTTACAATCGTATGCTCCTTTTTCTGCTCAGATCAGATCACCTGTAACTACTCTCTGTGTAACCGCTATCCTTATTTAACTCTTCTGTAAGCTCTCTTACCTTCATTTTTGCTGATGCATTCATGAATTCTTGGTTGTACTACAAATGTCATGTTCTCTACTCTGTGCCTAACCCTCCATGATTCTGAGCCTCACTGTCGGCACCGTAAAAATCCACTGCCAATCATTAGCGGACCGGAGTTCCACTCTGGTAACCCCTAACCGGGAAAAGCCGAAAGACTGTCTGTACTCCTAGTTGCTTCTTCTCTTCTGTTGTATTTCATGGCCCATTGGCCTCTTCCTCTCCAACTTATTTCTCATCCTTTTACTGATCTACCTACTTTCACACTTTTTTCCACAGGTCATTTTTAGGTACTTGATATAAGATTGTATCACAGCTGTTTGAGAGTTACTGCCTTAGGTGCACCTGTTTGTTCTTGCTTACTCGAATTATGAGCAATGAGCTACTGCTAAAATAAGTTCTCTCTTCTGTTGTCATAATAGCTTTGTAGAGAAAGAGCTAGATAGCTTTTATGTCTGTTACTAATCACCATTTCTCCAAATTACAGCAATCTTGGAGAGTATAGTAAAGTAAGTGGTGCTGTAGTAAACTCCCCACAGGAGATAGTGGGGGTGGGTTGCCCCCTCTGCAAAATAAGCTATCTTTGTATTTTACTTTCTATTGAATTTTCCAGTAGACTGTACAACTGTGAGTGCATGTCTTTTGAGGGTTTAAATACTCAAGCTTTCTGATTTGTGTAGTCTTATTTTCACGCAGTTGTGATACAAAGAGTATAACATCAAGGAGATGCAATGAGTCACTTTTATCCACACTGCTGCTCCCTTAGTCTTACACCAACCTTCTTTCTCCTCATGCCATTTACTTTAATTTCCCATATGCCTTAAATTCTGTTTCTTTTTTTAGTTCTGGTTTCCTGCCTTCTATTTCTTTTCCTTATAGATTTTGGTGTTTAATTGTCTCTACTTTCTGTTATCTTGCCTGGCCTTAGAACTGTATCTATAACTCTTGGACAATACCCTGAGAATCAATAGATTGAATATCATGTCAAATGTGACAGAAGTATTCAACAGGGCTTTCAGTCCTACAGAATGATAATTTTTCTGTGAGGGGGCAAGACTTCTCTCAGCCTACAGTAAGAAGACTTCACCCCTTGTACCACTGTACTTGATCTTATAGAATTCAGGGCCATTGAACCACAGGGCAATGGGTCATGGGTTCTTATTAAGCACAAGACAAAGAGATTATTTAGAAACTCAGCCACATCACCCAGTCCATGTCGAAGACTAGCGGTGTGCCTCAGTAAGTAGACCTTTGCTTTATATCCTCCAATAAAACATTTATGATCATCCCTCTGATCATCTAGACTGGTTTAATATGTTGTTAGGTAAGTATTCTGCTTGATAGGTAAGGGCTTTCTTTTCTATAAATTATGTAAAATCTTGCCATAATGCTAGATGTCCTTGCCTTTACTGCCCAAGTATTCATTACCATATGAGATTCCCTGCCCAAACGTCTGGCCAGTCTACCAAAGACTACTTGTTGTTTATTTAAAAGGTACAATGAACATCACCCAATGTTCCTTGCATAGCATAGGGCATAAAGGTGCCATTCAGACCTATAAACAGAACTGATTGCTCCAGTAGGAACACTAGTTCAAGGAACCCAAGAGGTAATCTGTACATCCAGGAAGGTAAGAGACTAGGGGAATGGAGAGAGGGAGCGAATACTGCAGCAGTGAAGGCAAGGACATCTACCATTATGGTAAGATTTGACACAACTGTACTATGTCCTTACATTCACTGCTGCAGTATTCATTACTATATGGGAGCATGACAAAACACAAAAGGAAACTGGGGAGGGGGAAGGAGCAGAAGAGTCCCCTAAAAGCCATGAAGAACGGCACTAGTAAAACCAGCCCTAGCACTAGAGATACCATCTAACTTGTAGTGCTTGGTAAAGATATGCACAGAAGTCCAGGTAGCTGCTTCAAGAACAGAGTTAATATTTAAGCCCTTGAAAAAAATCACCAGAAGAAGCCACAGAAGAAGGCAGGCTCTTGCCATGAAAAGTATAACAAAAGGAAATAGCCTTAGAAATCCAAATATAAATAGTTTGCTTGACTACACAAGTCCCAAAAGATCTAGGATGAAAAGAAACAAACAACTGATCAGATTTTCTAATAGCCTTAGTCCTTAATAGAGCTGTGTCAGACATAGCTTTCTAAGTCAAGTAGAGATCTTTTAAGAGGCGATCTTTGCTTGACTTACAAAGCCATGCCTGACCCAGCTCTGTTAGAAATGCTACATCTAAAGAAATCCCAATCCCTCTGCACCACACACTCCAGAGACATCAGTCTCATTACCATAATCAACAGAACATGCTGGAGGGACAGGTTCATAACCCAGAGACTGCCAGTGCCCTGGAATAGACTTACCATACATGTCAGGCAGAGCACCTCACTGGCCCTCTTCAAGAGAAATCTTGATGAGTGGATGGGAAATAGAAAGTTCATCCGGGGATCACTCCAGTGGCTCTACTTGATAGAGGCACTGGGAACTAATGTTGGGCGGCACAATGCCAGGGCACTTATATGGGGTAGGCTTGTAAAGGCTCCAGGGCCATTAGCCTAATACACACCTATGAACCTATCCAAGTAAACCCTGAGTTGCCTATGCACGTCCAAATTATGCAGCATCCTCTCACTGAGAGAGGGGAAAAAGTAGGCAGATTAACAGACTGATTCAGTGATAGCTCATTAACCACCTTAGGCATAAAAGAAGGGTTAGTGTGCAAGGACACTCTGTCCTCATGAAAGATAAAAAAAGTGGATAAGCCATAAGGGCCAGCAATTCAGACACCCATCTGGCAGAAGTAAGCGCTAACAAAAGAACAGTCTTCCAAGAACAATGATGCAAGGAGGCTGAAGCAGCAGACTCAAAAGGAGTCTGAGTCAACTTTTCCAAAACAAAGTTAAGATCCCATGGAGACAGAACAGGGTTCCTGGAAGGTCTAATATTAAGGACACCTTTAAGAAATTGTTTCACCTCAACTCTATAAGCTAGAGGAGGAGAAAAAGGCAAACAATCAGAGATAGCTGATAAGTGGACTAGGCCAAAATAGCATTGAGCAACTCACACAAATAAGAGAGAACCAAAGGAACATCCACAGTAAGTGGGTCCAGGTTGTGAGAGAGACACCAAATGGAATACCTCTTCCATTTGGGTAAGTAGGATTTCCTAGTAGTAGGTTTTCTGGCCTCCTGCAGGATTTGCTGCATATCCTCTGAAAACAGGTGTCTATGAGGAATCCAAATCCTATCACCCACAGTGTCAGTTGAAGTGTGGACAGGTGGGGATAAGTGAGAGATCATTTATCTTGTGTGATTAGATCCACCCTGTGAGGTAACCTGTGATGACTGCCCTTGGCTAGATGCAGAATTAGAGGGAAACAGTGCTGTTGCAGCCAAAAGAGGGAGGCACCAACAAGATTTTAGGAGCATCCTGTTGAATTTTGAACAGGACGTTTGGAATGAGAGGAAAGGGAGGGAATACATAATGAAACACTCCCTTTCAAAAAAATGAGAGGGTGTCTACCTTCCATACCAGAGGAACAAGGACTCTGCCACAAAATAGGGGAAGTTGTCTGCTCAGAAGGGAGGCAAAAAGATCCGCTTGAGGAGTATCCCACTGGTGGATAATTTCCAGAAACACATCCCTGTGAAGCGTCCATTCTTTGGACTGAGTTAAGGACCTGCTCAGAGTGTCTGCCACAATGTTCTGACTGGAAGGGATATAAACTGCCTGAAGAGTCACTTGACAACAAGATCCCATACAGAAGTGCCAATCAACAAAGAAGGTAAGATCTCATTTCTCCCTGCTTGATGATATACCGCATCACCCTGGAGAAAAAAAGAGACTGAAAGGTCTGAAGAGCCAGCAGAAGAGCACTCATCTCTTTGCCAATGATGTGCTCCTTCAGCTGATGCAGTGACCACACTCTCTGTACCTTTAAGGAGCCAAAGGTCACCCCATCCCATATCAGAAGTGTCTGTGAACAATTCCTGAGAGGGAAGAGGGGGATGAAAAGGGATCCCTGGATTCAGAGACAATTGCTGAATCCACCAGTGAAGTTCCTGACTGAGGTAAGGAAGAAGAGGAAGAACAAAGTCTCTAGAAGATGTGCATATTGGAGCTACACTGACTTCAGAAACCACTGAGACTTTCTCATGTGAAGTTTGGCCAGTGGGAGCATCAGAAAGGTGGATAGCATGAAACCCAGAGCTCTCAGAAACTCCCTGGCAGTAATGAAAGCCAGAGGAAGAAAAGTCTGAAAGAAAGAAATGAGAGTTAAGGCCTTTGTAGGTGGTAAGGATGCATGCATTGACACCGTCTGAATCCTGCAACCCAGAAACACATGATCCTGAGAAGGAGTCAGAGAAAACTTTTTGAAATTTATAGTGAACCGCAGGCTCTGAAGAAGGGAAATGGCAAAATGAAGATTTTGCAAAAGAGTTTCTGGAGAGGATGCCTGAATCAACAGGTTGTCTAAGTAAGGAAATATTTGGAACCCCGAAGTCTGCAAAAAGAAATCACAAAAGCAAGGCATTTGTTGAACACCCCTGGGGCAGTAGAAGGGCCAAAGGCAAAGCAGAGAACTGAAAATGTCAAGAAGCCACAGAGAAACACAAAAAACTTTCTGAAAAGAGGACAGATCAGAATATGGAGATAAGCATCCTTGAGATCCAGAGACGCCATATAGGCCTGAGGGAGCAAGAGAGGAAACAGAACCTGAAGGGACAACATCCAAAATGAAGACACTTTTAGAAAAGTGTTTAGATGAGAGAGGTCTAGAATAGGTCTCCAAGTACCCTTTTTCTGGGCACTAGAAACAGTCTGGAGTAGAATCCTTTCTTTGGGACTCAGGCACCTCTTGAATAGTAGCCTGAATCAAGAAATTTTAAAGAACCTCTGGGAAAAAGGGAAGTTGTTCCCGAGGAGGCTGAGGAATGCCCATAAAAGGAGGATGGAATTTCCACACTATGAGGTATCCCTGATTAATGATTGACAGAACCCAAGAATACTAAGTGATGTGAAGCCAAACAGGAAGAGAAGGAAAAAGGTGAAGAGAAAGAGGAATATGGCTGGGAAGAGATGGATAATCACACAGCACCTGGTTTGTGTGGAAAGGAAGGGTTCGAAGTCTCTGAAAACTGAGTAGCCTTAGCAGGAGAAGCCTGTTTGCCACTCTACCTGCTTTTAGCAGAAGGGCTGGATTGCCTACAAACATAGGCAGGCTTAGCGGGGTAATTTCTCTGAAATTTAGGAACAGGAGAAACAAACACATGTTTAAGCTCCTGTAAGGCCTTACCCTTATCCTGAAGGGACTTAAACAAACCAGCAGCAGCTTCTCCAAACAAAAGTTTAAAATTCAGAGGAGCATCCTTCAACTTAGCTTTAACTCATTCCCTCCAGTAGAGGTCTTTTGAGTGTGTACCTTTAACGCCTAGTGGGCGTGGCTTCAGCATTTAAAAATTGAAGTTATCACCATACATTTTTAACAAATACCCATTGACAGAGGTCATATATCAATACAATTGTGTTTGCTATCATGTATGCTTCAAGATAAAATTTTCTGATACCTTGTATGTAACATGGTTTTGGAATTATTAATGCAAATATGAACATGCAATATTTGACGCCTAGAGGAGCAGTAGGGTGTAACTGCAGAAACGCCTGGAGAAGTCACTCGGCTGTAATGAGTTAATATCATCAGGTAGAGGTTGAAGCCTAAGCCAAGAATACCTCCTCATTACTGAACCAAAAACAGCAGCCCTAGAAGAGGCATCTGCTGCATCATAACTACATTTAATAGAATGACGTATGACTTGAGAGGAAGTACTAGCAAGGAAAGAACAGAAGATTTACCCTAAGAGTCTGGAAAATCAGTAATAAGTTGACAGACCTAAGAAGAGCCAACACAAACCTAGACATATGGGTCTGACAATTAATAGCCCTAAAGGCTAGGGTAGCAAAAGTGTAAACCTTCTTACGCAACCCTTTCATAGTTCTGCTGTCCTTGTCAGAAGGCAATAACTTGGGTAAAGGAAGCAATTGAGACAGCTTATCAGAGCCCACAAAGGCTACAGAGGGGTCAGCAGCAGGACATTTATATAGGAAAGAACAATCCTTAGGTACTCTATAAAACCTCTCAGGCTTCCTGGGAGCAGGGGGCAAAGAATCAAATGCATGAGAAGCATTGGAAAAAGCATCCAACAAAGGAGCCAAAACAGGAGGAATAACTGCAGGTTTAAGAGATTCCAGCTGTAACAACTCATAGTACCGCTTATGGATATCAGAGACCTGAGCACAATCCCACTAAAAAAATCCATCATCCTAGAGAGTGTGTCCCCACAGGAAATTTCCTCAAAAGGGACATCCTGGCTAATAGATTCCTCCTTCTCTGACCCAAAGTCCAAAGAAGAAGGAATTTGAGTAGAATAAGTCAGGAATTCATTATCCGAATCTGAGTGAACCTTAGAAGAATCCTGTTCTCTAGGCCTTTTATCGGAGTAGAAAACCAAGGAGGAGCAATAACTGAACCCCCTTGAGGAGACTTTAAGGACATTAAAGCAGTACATAGCCCCTGAGTGAAGGCCTGCCACTCACCTTGTGGATTCCCTAGGAACTTCTTTTTTAAAGGAATTTTCCTTCCAAAAAACGGAGAAAGCTCAGACCCAGGGCAGCAGTCAAGAACTGTAGTAGGAACTTCTTCCCCAGTTAAAGACTGAGGAACTCCCTTAGGCCCATCAGAAAAAATCAACCATGGTTCCTCCTGAACGTCCGAGATGGATGCCTGCAAAGCCTCTCTGGAGTTGCTGCCAGCCAGTCCCTTACCAGCCTCCAACACAGTCATGGTAGAGTAATCCGACAACACAGCCGGGCAAGCTTCCAGATCTGTAATGACCTTGGGAGAAACACCTGGCAGAGGCTGGACAGTGGAAGATTCCATTCATACCTTTCTCAGCTTCTTCTTCCCAAACATCTGACCATCAGGTTTGGAGTTTCCTTCCATTGCATCTTTAGCAAGAAGCTTAAGATGCTGGTTCTCAAAATATAAGGAAAGGTAAGAAAATCTATTGGGAAGGGATTTCAGAACAAAAGCCTGACAAACAGAACAAGACATATGGTCATGAGAGGCTCCTAGGCAAAAGAGACACTTATTGTGGCAATCTTTATGGGGAAGCAGTTTCCCACACTAGCATTTACCCTTCTGAATGACATTAACCTCAAGCACCACTAAAAAAAAATAAGAAAAACCCCAACAGGGCACTTATATGCAACTTCAAAGATGTCAGGAGGTAGGCGTAGATAGTCCCTGGAGAATGAAAATGCATTCAACTGACAGAAACGGACACAGGAAAACAGACCAATGGTGAAAAGATACGTTCGGAATTGGTGGCAAAGAAGCTCTGTTTATGGTAGGCCTGACCATCACCTTTATGCCTTATGCTACACAAGGAGCATTTGGGTGACTTTCTGTGTACCTTTTAAATAAGTAACAAGTAGTCTTTGGTAGACTGGCTGGATGTTTGGGCTTTCAGGGCTGGGAATCCCATATGGTTATGAATACTGCAGCAGTGAATGTAAGGACATCTACCACATTATGTATCAGTTATAAGATCTGGTGTTGTTAATATGGTAGCATAGGTTTAAGTCACTAGAGCAAATGACTGCTTTACCACTGCTTTTGGTTTAGGTGAAGGAGTTCATAGGGTCATAAGGGGTTACTAGGCTATCATCTTGGAGGTCATTTCAAGCCTAGCCATTTCATCCTAATGTAATATCATAGATATTCTGGTCAACACCCAGGATTGTATTTATTAATGACTGCCCATGGCCAGGAGGGTTGTGCGCACTATGCCCGGTAAAAATTTATGGTGCCTTATCCACTTGTCCAGGTTCCTTTTGAACAGTGTCATAGAGGTGCTCTGCTTCACATGAATTGGCAGCCTATTCCAAAGACGTGGCAGTTGCTGAAAGTCTGTGTGTTGAGATGTTCATAGCACAGAAATTGAAGCAGAGATCATCTTTCAGGAGTCCATATGACACTGAGTAAAGGGACAGGGCTTTTAGTCTATTAGAGTAGCTAAAAGTACTGTGAGTTGAGATCTTTTTGTTGAGGAAACATTGAGATCTCAAATTGGTTTAGGTGCTTAGCCGGGCACTTGCCAAAGGTTGCATTATATTCAATGATGGGCCTAATAAAGGATGAATAAAGAGGGACTGTAACTTCTTTCAACCTTTAAGAAATACCACAAAGGATACGTTGTGCAAAGTAGAAAGATTTTCTAAGCACCAGTGAGACATAGTGGTCAAAGTGACATCTGTTAGCAACATACATAACCAAATCTCTGATGACTCTGTCATACTTAAGTGGAATGTTATCTATGTGATAAGTAGAAGTGATGCTAGATTTATTGAAGCAAACTATTCTGCTTTTCCTGCTTTTGAATGGTAAGTTATAATTAAGGCAGCAAGCATTTATTTGGACCAGGCCTTGCTGGAGAATTTGAGTATCCAAGCAGAATTTGACAACTACTCCCAGTTTACACTCATCAGCAAACTCGGTTAGCGTTATCCCATTCTCAGTTATCTTGGCTGGTGCTAGTGAAATTTTGTTAAGGATGCATTATCTCACACTTGGTTCTCTAACTGTCATCCAGAGGCATTATATGCCACATATCCTTCCTTGAGCATGTTGTCTAAAAAAATGCTTCTGTTTTCATATTTTGTTTGGAAAAAATGGTTGATTTTACATGTTCTGAAGCAATTTGCTGAAGTCTGTATCCTCCTTTATATTTCATAATCATCACTGTATGCAAAAATCATATGTTTATAAACATTTTTTATATGTTATATGCCTTCTGCAGTGATTATTTAGTTCCTAGATCCTTAATTTCTCTTGTATTTTAGCACCATTAAATCTGGTTTGTCTTAATGTTTATATTGACGCATATGTCACTATTACACTTCTTTTGCACTAACTGTTTTAGTTAATAGCACAAGTCATGGCTGAAATTGGTCTGCATTGGATAAGTCAGTCTATCTTATTAACAGACTTTTAGTAAGGTTGAAACCCCCTGAAGATAAAAAAAAAAAAAATCAATACATTGGGTGTGGCAGCTAAAGCTCTGATTACAGCATCTAAGAGTTATGCCAACCGAGAGTTACATTATCTGTTTATGTATTTTCCTCTTTGTTTTGTGTGCGTGTAACATTTCTTTCTCAAATATCCCTTAATCTCTAACCCAAAAATTACAGTTCCTTTGTCTGTCTGCCTCTTTCTCTTTCTATGGGCGTGTTTCAGTAGTGTTTCATTTATAAAAAACTTTAATGTGAGCCAGCTACTTTAACTGTTGCGTGTGTGTGTGTGTGTGTGTGTGTGTGTGTGTGTGTGTGTGTGTGTGTGTATAGACTACCATTTCGCCCAGAGTTGTGAGTTTGACTGCAACTCTAAATCTCTAAGGTAGCAACTACATTACTATATCTCTTTGTTTAAGAGGGCATCTTCTATAGTTGGCCATGGTGTGTGTGTGTATGTGTGTGTGTGTGTGTGTGTGTGTGTGTGTGTGTGTGTGTGTGTGTGTGTGTGTGTGTGTGTGTGTGTGTGTGGTGTATGTCTGTATGTTGGATAATGCTAACATTGCATGACAGCATCTGTAAACTGCACCCCTGTTTTCTGTAGTGGCCTTTGTCTGTAATAGATGCTGTATGCATTTAAATATTACACATACTCCCACTTAGCAGATGGGTCTTCATACTTAGTTATATGTGGACTAAACTTTTTCTTGGTATGAAGTGGAGTCATATGGATCCAGTACTAGGCAAACTACATTTCTGCACCTTTTAAACCTAGGGCTAATTTGATGATTGTTAATAACACTGCTAACTGCATCTTACATCAGCTTGGCAGATTGCCTGCTTGCTCTTTTGTGTAAAGTTGTGGAGTGCATGTGTCTAAAATGCTTCATGGCTTAGACTGAGAATTAGTTAGCCAGTCAGAAGCTAAAATTGCCTTGGTACATTTACACCAAAAATCCACAAACTGAAACTGAACGCAATAAAAGTCGGCCAAAAAGAGTTAGTGCTATTCATTATAAATTACACTTTCAGCTAGGACAGTGCCTAGCCTTCTTCAGACAAACAGTTAAAATATGGTAAACCAATGCCTTTTATCTAATCAAGTCAGTGATGTCATCAATTAAGCAATGTTGTTAGTAACCATAACAACATATTATCGCAGCCTACTTTTATATAACAAGTTATAACTCATTAACTTATAATACAGGAAATGATGAACAAAACCATATATATTCCTATCTCATCTTATGTTTAAAACACACTTATATGTGTATACATGTTAAAAACTGAACTATACAAATTTAATAACAACATATTCTACTTAAAACACTAAATCAAATTCATACTAAATAAGTCAAATTCATAAAAATACTTATGAATTCCCTGGTTCTCCTTTGTGTGAATATAAGGACTAAAAAGTACCTAATTAAACAAACGCTGCACTAACCAACCTTTAATTCCTGGTTAAACTGTCATATGCAAGAATTTTGTATATTTGCATTGTATTCAATTTTTATCTATTCAAAGTTAGGAGTTTCAACTGTTCAGCGTTCCATCAGGAACTGTTAGAACTTTTTGACCGACAGGGGCAAGAGTTTTTATTAGCCCTTATTAACTTTTATAACAAAGACATTGTTTCTTTGAAAACCGATTTAGAGACTTTAGAAGTTGTGATAAAAACACACGTTGATTTTTCAAGATACAAATATGAGTATTGTAGGACATTCACAAGTATTGAAGCCACGATGAACAAACTGCTTATTACTAAGAAAAAGAAACTAAACAGGGATATTAATGATTATGCCAACAAAAGAGCATATTCTAGGCCCCCTCTTCATTTTCAAAAAGTTTCCAATGGTAATCCCATTGTAAATGGTGATAATGACAAAGAAACATCAGCCTCTAACAACAATCAAAATAATGATAGTTTTGTAGATGAGGAAGTACAAGGTCCAATTTTAAGGAGAAGTGAGAGGCTGCTTTCTAATAGTAACAATCAGCGAGGTAATAAAAAGCCTAATTACAACAATGCAAGGGAGCAGTCTAACACTGTAAATGGAGAACAAGTCCATAATCAACAGGGTTTTCGGGCTGGCACCAACACTGGACAGAACAACAGGAAGCCCAGTTACAACCAACAACATGTAAGGAACAAGAGAAGACAACGGAGGAGGTAGCTCCCATTTTAGTAACTGAAGAAATGCCTTCTCTTCATTTGAGTAGTGAAGGGGACTTCACCGTATATAACTACACTTCCTTAGATGTCCAACAGGACATGGTTGACTTTTTATCTAAGGGGCTGTCCTTTGTACCTGCAAAGTCCTTTGACATAACTAGAACTATAATGGACTTAAAATTGTTTATTCGTAAACTTAATCTCCAAATATCAATGGGACCTATGGTTAGTGGGTTTCTAATGTGTTCAATCCCCCACTTCACCCAGATTTAAACACCTTTGAGAAGATGTGTGAAACTGATTTTTGGGCCATCAAAGAAAAGCGAATATACACGTCCCATCCAGTTCAGTCTAACATGTCTATGACGGAATGTGGATTTATTCAATTACTTAAAGATTGTAATACAAGAGTTATGAAGCCTGATAAGGGGGTGGCTTAGTCTTTATGGCTCATTGTTTATATGTGGAGAAATTGATGGAACATTTAAACACTCCCAATTACATTCAGGTAACAATCAATGAGGTTAATGTAGCCTACAAGAAGGTAAGGTCAACCTTGGATGACTTGTTTGTGGAAGGTTCCATAGACATTGACCTTTACCAATATTTAAATATGATAGCTCCCAAAACACCAGTACTGTTTGGGTGTCCTAAGATCCATAAGGACATAAAGTCCCCCCCTTTCAGACCAATAGTTGATGACCGTGGTTCAATCACATACGCTTGTGCCAAATATGTTGACAGTTTGTTGAAGCCTTTTATTGAAACCGAACCACAGATTTGCAAAGACTCGTGGAGTTTTCTTACAAACATTAATTCCTTAGAATACCAACCTGAGATGTATTTCTTAACCATAGATGTTAAAGATCTATACACAGTGATCCCTCAGGATTTAGGCACACAATGGGTAAGGGAATTTTTACATAGTAAGAAAGCAAACGAGAATATCATTTATATAATTGAGACCTTGCTTGAAATGGTCTTGAAGAGTAATTTTATGTTGTTTGAGGGTATGTTTTACCTGCAGAAAACTGGTGTGGCCATGGGTTCTCCATGTGGCGCTAGTTTCGCCAATGCCACTATGGCTTATTGGGAAAACAACTTGTTGTTTAAAGACCAACTATTTCAAAACAATGTCTCCTGGTATACTAGATACCAGGATGACATGTTTTGTATTTGGAATGGAGAACTGTCCATGATACCAGTCTTTATCGACAACATTAACAGGACCACAAGTTTTCTAAAGTTTACTTATAACACAGGTATAACCGCAATCAACTATTTGGACATTTGGCTAGTTAATGACAAGGCTAATAGTAGATACAAAAGTTCCATATATAGGAAACCGATGTATACAAACTATTTCCTTCATTTTACTAGCAACCACCCGTACCAACAAAAGAAAGCGGTGGTCAAAGGCCAGATGGTGAGGGCTGCCCATATGATTTTGGATGAATTAGACTTTGAGACTGAATGTGACCATCTGTGTAACATGTTTATTAAAAGAGGCTATCCTAGTCAACTTGTTAACAACACAAAAAAAGAAGTAGTTTTCAAGCGTAATGTTGGTTATTTTATTCCTTTATTAAAAGGACAATCAAGCTCATCTTCTCACTCAGTCCTTAATGGATTGGCTAGTCTATCTGATGAATTGCCAAATAAAAAAGCTGGTAATGTAAGTTATCAAGCCAGCTTTTTGTATACATTCTCTTTAGATTTTTGGTCTATTAGAGAGGTAATAAATAAAAATTGGGACCTCATTAAAAATGATGATTCCCTTTCTAGAATTCTTGGTTCTAGCCCTAGAATAGTATACAGACGTGGTCAAAATCTTAAAGCCCTCTTAGAGAGCAACATTAATAGCAGGAATTCTTATGGGAGAATTAATGGGATGTTTAAATGTGGTTCATGTTCACAATGTAAACACATTCTGGTTGGTAACCAGGTGGTTTTGAACCACAACACATACAAAATAAAAGGAAAATTCAACTGTGAATCTAAGGGTGTGATTTACGCTGCTTGTTGTAATTCACGTAACGTGTTTTACATTGGGAAAACAGAGAGACGTTTTAGGCAGCGAATATATGAGCATTGTTATGCAATAAAGAAGAAAGATTTTAACAATGCTTTAGCCAAACACTGCTCTGAATTTCCCGTACATACCTTTAGGTTCACAGTTTTACAACAGAGAATTGAAAACATTCGGGGGGGATCCTTGGCAAATTTTGCTCGAAATAGATGAACTGAAGTGGCAAGTGCGAACGAGGGCTCATATGCCCCCAGGGATTAATGACAGTATTTCCATTAAAAGTCTGTTGAAACTCCTAACTTTGAATAGATACAAATTGAATACAATGCAAATATACAAAGTTCTTGCATATGACAGTTTAACCAGAAATTAAAGGTTGGTTAGTGCAGCATTTGTTTAATTAGGTACTTTTTAGTCCTTATATTCACACAAAGGAGAACCAGGGAATTCATAAGTATTTTTATGAATTTGACTTATTTAGTATGAACTTGATTTAGTGTTTTAAGTAGAGTATGTTGTTATTAAATTTGTATAGTTCAGTTTTTAACATGTATACACATATGTGTGTTTTTAAACATAAGATGAGATAGGAATATATATGGTTTTGTTCATCATTTCCTGTATTATAAGTTAATGAGTTATAACTTGTTATATAAAAGTAGGCTGCGATAATATGTTGTTATGGTTACTAACAACATTGCTTAATTGATGACATCACTGACTTGATTAGATAAAAGGCATTGGTTTACCATATTTTAACTGTTTGTCTGAAGAAGGCTAGGCACTGTCCTAGCTGAAAGTGTAATTTATAATAAATAGCACTAACTCTTTTTGGCCGACTTTTATTGCGTTCCGTTTCAGTTTAACAGTGCCGTGGTACATTTCCAAGATAGTAAGTCTTGTTATAGTATAAACAGTGCATAGTAATAAGACATACCTGTCCTTGCTGCAGGTTAAAATCACATAACATGTTTGGTAGCAGTAGTGGTGGTGGTGGTGTGTGTGTGTGTGTCATTTACCTCTGATTTCTTTTAAGAGAGGTTGTAATTTAAAAGACATGTTAGTTCATGCTAGTTTCTCTTTACCAAGTATTAATATAAGTTATGAAATTGGTAGGGTTGGTACTTGGGCATGTGGCAATTGTTCTGTTTGTCCATTTGTAGTGAAATATTTTGAAAAAATTAATGGTATAAAATATAGACCAATAAAGGAATATACTTGTAATACAGTGGGTATTATTTATGCTCTTAAATGCCCATGTAATTTATTTTATATTGGTGAAAGAAAGAGGTCTTTTAAGATCAGGCTACAAGAGCATATTCGTGATATAAGAAATAAAAAATTAGAAAGCCCTGTAGCTACCCATTTTTATGATGTACATGGAGGGTCATGTGAAGGTCTAAAAGGTACTATTTTGGAACAAGTTTCAGCTATAAACACTTTGTGTTTAAAAAATAAATTACAGTCAAAAGAAGCAGTTTTTATTTTAAAGTATGACACTTTGTTTCCTGGTGGATTAAATCAGGAGTGTAATTGGAAGTTTCTTTTCTAAAGTGTTGATGAAATTGGCTAATTGTTTTATTGGTGAATTTTAATGTGATTGATGTATCTTTATAAGAGATATTTTTCTCTGTTTGTATTATCTCCTGGAAGGCTGTTAAGCCGAGGTGCTAGAGAGGTTTTGGTGTGTTTTAATAAAAGGAAAAATCTACTGGCTTTGTCGTTTGGATTTATTCTGTTTCGATAGTGTGGTTTGGATAAAATCACATAACATGTTTGGTAGCAGTAGTGGTGGTGGTGGTGGTGTGTTTGTGTGTGTGTGTGTGTGTGTGTGTGTGTGTGTGTGTGTGTGTGTGTGTGTGTGTGTGTGTGTGTGTTGGGGGGTGCTTTCTCCATGACTTTTCCTGTTCATTCTTATTCTACTGTAGCAGTTGCCAAACAATTAAAATTATTTGTCATAACTGTGATTATAAGATAATAATATTTGGGTTTCATTGTAACCAGTATAAAAGTTCAACTAGAAAAGAAAAAGCAGCAAATGCACTGCGTGAGTGTGTGTGTGTGTGCCTTCTGTGTAAGGTTGGGCGCCGGGCTGGCAACTCGACACCGTAAAGCTCCCCTCCCAATCATGAGCAGACAGGTGATCTGCTGTGGCAACCCCTAACAGAGAAAAGCCGAAAGAAGAAGACTTGTAAAAGTAGCATACTTGATGCAAAGCAGTGGACTGTGAAATGGCAGATAACATGACCTAGGCTCAGTGGTGTGCAGGTAGTGTACCTGCCACTCCCTTATAATGCAGTCACAGCCAGAAGCCAAAGGCCACACAGCAAAGCTTTTCTGTATACATATTATAAATGGGGGAGGAAATGGATGGGTAGGAGTGTAAAGGAGAAAGAACAAGCAGGTGAATACAAAGAGTATTTTTTTGTGGGACAGGCATCGTTTTTATTTTTTAAGAGGGTAAGAGCAGGGTGTACCAAGGGTAGGTATGTGTAGGAAGGAGGATACAGGGATAGCAGCAGGGACAGACAAACCAACACACAAAATGAATGACAGACAAAAACAGGCAGTAGTATTGCTGATACATTTGAGGTCCCCAAAGGAGAGACTGAAGACAGACAGACAAAGGAAAGAGTGGTGGTCTGTAAACTGGAGAAGGGGGTGACAGCCATGAAGGGAGATAAGGTGGGATGAAATTCACTTACTAAGCTGGATAGTGGTAAGCCCATCCAGAAGCTGGTCACCTCTGTGACTGTTCTCATGCCTGGGCCCAGTCATTGTTGACCCAATGGTCAGGATCATGCAGCTGTGTGACTCTACAAGTTACATGAAGGTGCCAGTCTGAGTGTTTAGCTAGCAGTCCCCCACAGCCATAAGCAGTTCTTCTACCTCCTGCCAGGTGAACCAATGGGACACCCTGTTGACACTCCCACCAAAAAAGCAGCTTCAAAGACCACTAGCATATCTTCCAGATTGTCCTTACAAGCTATCTGTGCTGGTTATACCTGTCATACCATAGGCATGCAAATATTAGGCTGCCAGGTAGTGATGCACATGGTTTTACGTTTGTCATGGTGTAGCAATTCCACAGGGAGTATATTTAAGTTTGTCATAGTGTAGCAATTTCACAGGATATATGTATCACCTGTGTATTTCTGTTGGCATTCTGTAGTATGTTATATGCGGTACAGTGACACCCTTCACCACAAATTCCAGCACTGGCCACATAGTGTACATGTTACAGTTCATAAGCTATGGAGCTCATCTGGAAAAATTGTTTACTTGTGCCTAGCGTTGATGCCTATTGCACTCACACTGTGCTGCTGTCCAGCTTGCAAATGGCAAGGTGCCTCCCAACATACCCCACTATGTGGGCCACATAGTTATGTAATAGGTGTGCCTTGGGTATGTGCATCACTTTTGTGTTGCCATTGTTAAGCTGACTGAATTTTTCCCCTGCCAAGGTGTGTAGTGCAAATTACTGTAGCACTCCTTAGGGATCACTGCTTTTGGATTGTTTTTCTTTTCATTACAATCATCTTCATTTTATTATTCTTTTGTTGTTTATTTGTTTCTTTCCATTTATGTTCATGCCTTTCTACAGTGTTGCCCATGAAGCTGGATGTGGCTGGTAGCATTAACCATGCATTGCTGTTCTTCATCAACAGCTGCTGGGTCCCCAATAGTTTTCAGGACAACATCTTTACAGACTGATGAAGGTCATCTTGTAAGGCCAACCTGGAGGGTTTGCTGGTGGCCTCTGATGCTGCTTCTTCAGTGGGAGCATATGTAGGTATGCAATACAGAGATGTGAAGTTGCATCTGTCTGTATGACATCTGCTACAGGAGTGCAGTTGACATAAACAGAAAAGAGTGCATTATGTGAGAGACATGATGAAAGGTGCAGGCTGCAATGTGTTCTGTGGCACAGGTCCATAGAGACAGAACACAAGGCAAATGTTGTACCACATTCCATTTCCACACTGTCCCAACTGGACTGGTGTGGGGGCAGGTCATGTTAAAGCAGTGTACAGCAGGCATGCCACTTGTTGCATCCAGTTATGTCATGGGGTGGTAGAGTGGTACAGCTGAGCAGAGACATATTTGTGTCCTGGCAGTAGCCATTGCGAATGCCCTCCTTAACACGAATGTTAATGGCACCAAGCCAGCATCAGCAGCTGGAAAAAGTTCTGCCTGGCAGAGACAGAGGTATTGCTGCTGGCTCTTTGTGCACATAGAAGGCACATTCTAAGCACAAGGCTGACAGGACCTTCTGGGATTGTATGTGACAGGAGATCATCACAATTATCAAAGTCAGACCACATAGCAGTTCTTTCAGAATAAGAATTAATTCTGCAACCCCAGCAAACCCTATAACAGGTAGAAACTACTCCAAAGCAAACTACCTTTTATTAAGTGATAACCTGTCAAACTTTCCAGCCTCTACAAAACCAGACACACAGCAGCCTATGCTGCTATGCTGTGCATTTGTGTTAGTAACTGCATAGAAACTGTTGTGCTTACCAGACATAAGCCCAAAACTAAGTAAAAAATCATACCATCCTGGTGAAATCTAAAATTATATGCCAAAAGGTTTAATAGAAGCAAAGCTTTCGGGTTAACCACCCTTCATCAGTACATAAAATTGAATGAATCTAAAAGCATTTAAATAGGAACACAATTTCATCACATGATTCAGCCAGCCTAACAAATTCTTCAAACAATTAATTTCTTAAAAAAACAGTATATAAATTCTAAAAATCCTATATGTTACCTATAAATATAAGAAATAATACTATAACTTTCACATATACATATATATATCCATACACATCCATATTGCACTTAGAATATTTCATATAACTTACATAATAGATATAGGCAATAATTAATAAAACACAACAAAGCTACAAGTAATGTAAAAAGTGTTAAAAGTATATATATCACTCCCTCAGCCACTCAGTCAAATCTGTTGGTGTGTTTAGTGTAGGATGCAATAGGATTTAAATATTTTCTCTTTGTCTTTTGATAAGAACTAGTTTCAGACTAGTCGCTACATTTAATCCAGGTTGTTGTTCTGCATCTAATCTAATTATCCATTCAAGTTCATTCAGTTCTAAAACATTATTAATATCACCCCCTCTCAAACCAAGGTTAACCTCACAAATCACTCTAAATTTAAACGCATGCCCTTCATTTTCCTTAATATGTTTACTTAGTGCATTTGTCATGATTTCCCTTGTAATTTCAGACTTATGTTCTATTATGCGCTCTTTTAACTTTCTTTTTTATATGTGACACTGGATATTGTTTCACTATTTACAGTGATCCCAAATGATTATGGCATAGACAGATGCTATAAGGGTTTTCCTTAACTCTGAGACCTCTATGCAAGTAAGGGAAATTGAAAATGTTTGTATACTTTTGGATATGGTATTAACAAAAAATGTTTTTTTATTCTTAGAAAACTTTATTTACAGTTGACGGGGGTAGCAATGGGCACCCCAATAGCACAACATATGTGAACTTAGTGTTATATCAATGGGAAAAACAATTTCTTTTAAGCAATTGCAATACACTTAACACAAAGATGAAATTTTACAAGAGATTTGTCGATGATTGTTTCCTTGTTTGGGATGGTAATGTAGCTGAATTAATTGATTATGTCAACTATTTAAATAATACTACAAGTTTTTTAAAATTTAAAATGACATATTCTGAGAAGGATATTACTTTTTTAGATATTAAATTAGATAAGAAGGAACATGGTATACACACAACAATCTATAAAAAGGAAGTGAGTGCAAATAGATATATTAGAAAAAATAGTATGCACCCACAACATGTATTTAAAGGTGTGCTTAAAGCTCAATTGATTAGAACTAGTAAATTGAATACAGAAGACATAAATTTTGCAATCCAGGCAGGTGAAATGATGCAGGATTTTATCAAGCTAAATTATTCGTTACAAATTATTGAACATATATACGATGAGATTAAAATGAAAAGAAACAATGAGTATAAACCTGTTTTTAGTGGATCTAATGGACAACCAAGTAATTTGTCAGATAATAGAAATACAATAAGATATGTAACTACATTCAATGCCCATACAAGAGATGTTTGTAATATCATAGAAAAAAACTGGCTGATAATGCTAGCTTCACCAGAGATTAAAGAGTTATTAGGAATGAAACCAAGTTTTTCCTTTAGAAGTATGGAGAATCTCAAACAGAAGTTATGTTATAAAGATTTTAAAGAAAGAGAGGAAAAGAGTACTTATTCAAAGAAAAATTTAATGCAAAAATGTCACAATTGTACATGTTGTGGTGATATATTTGATTCTTCATATATATTTGAACACCCAATAACAAAAAAAAATATGAATTTAAATGTTTAGCTAATTGTAACACCTGTCAAATAGTCTACCTTGCGACTTGCAGTAAATGTAAAAGTTTTTATATAGGTAAGACAAGAAAGTTAAAAGAGCGCATAATAGAACATAAGTCTGAAATTAGAAGGGAAATCATGACAAATGCACTAAGTAAACATATTAAGGAAAATGAAGGGCGTGCGCTTAAATTTAGAGTGATTTGTGAGGTTAACCTTGGTTTGAGAGGGGGTGATATTAATAATGCTTTAGAACTGAAAGAACTTGAATGGATAATTAGATTAGATGCAGAACAACAACCTGGATTAAATGTAGCGACTAGTCTGAAACCAGTTCTTATCAAAAGACAAAGAGAAAATATTTAAATCCTATTGCATCCTATACTAAACACACCAACAGATTTGACTGAGTGGCTGAGGGAGAGATATATATACTTTTAACACTTTTTACATTACTTGTAGCTTTGTTGTGTTTTATTAATTATTGCCTATATCTATTATGTAGGTTATATGAAATATTCTAAGTGCAATATGGATGTGTATGGATATATATATGTATATGTGAAAGTTATAATATTATTTCTTATATTTATAGGTAACATATAGGATTTTTAGAATGTATATACTGTTTTTTTAAGAAATTAATTGTTTGAAGAATTTGTTAGGCTGGCTGAATCATGTGATGAAATTGTGTTCTTATTTAAATGCTTTTAGATTCATTCAATTTTATGTACTGATGAAGGGAGGTTAACCCGAAAGCTTTGCTTCTATTAAACCTTTTGGCGTATAAGTGTATTGGATTCTTGGACTTGTTGTGTTGCTATTCTCATTGGAATCTAAAATTAAACAGCTTATATCACAAAAGAAAAAACTCATAGTAAAAATTAGGAAGTGTAACACTAAAAAAGATAAAAACTCTGTCATGAAACTAAATAGACAAGTAAGAGGACTAACTACGTCCAACAAAGTACATTTTGAGGTAAAGATAGTGTCCTAGGCCAATGACAACCATAATATCTTCTTTAGCTATGTCTGAAACCTCAAGCACAGTACAAAGCAGTGTATCAAACTGTTGGCAAATGGACCCATGCTCACAGAAGTAGGAGATATGGCAAATCTGGCTGAAAAATTAATCTCCAACTTTATGCCCCTGTCACCCCCAGCCATCTCCCAGGAAATACCACCTAACACAGTGATGGTGAACCTATGGTATGTGTGTTAAAGGTGACACATGCCATAATGTTTTGGGTGACACGTGTGTGATCACCAACACCTGAGTTACCAAAGACACTCCTTTTGCATTCATTGCTCATATGAAGTGCACTGAACTATATTGTGCCAGGAGCTTTTGACATGCCAAACCCAAAAGGTTCTCCATCACTGACCTAACACAACCCTTCCAATTCTCAGTAGGAAGCAGGTCTTAGATGCTTTCTCTAAGGCCAACAATACAGCTTCAGTGTGCCTTGATAATATCCCAGGATATCTCCTAAATAGACTGAAATATACCTAATCAGGCCTCTGCAGTTACTATTCAACCATAGCCTCCACACAGACTTCATGCCACATGAATGGAGGACTGCATCAATCATCCCTCTGCGCAAAAGTGGGCCATCAGTGGATCCTGGGGAACTACAGACCCATTAGTCTGACTAGTCTCATATGCAAAGCCATGGAAAGAATTATCATTCAAATGATTAACAATAACATAGAAAACCTTTAGACACTGGATCCAACCCAATTTGGTTTTGTCAAAGACAAGTAGTGCCTACTGAAACTGGTGGATGTTTTTGAGAAGGTTACCAAAGCAATGGATGAGGGCAAAATAGTGCATACTAAGGTCACCAAAGCAATGGATGAAGGCAAAATGGTGCATACTGCCTACCTTGACCTAGCTAAGGCATTTGATACAAAACCCTACTTGGACATCCATCTTAAACAAACTCTTGGAATTAGGCATAAACTCCTATTTGACCTGGATAGCTATCTGGCTTACAGGCAGGACCCAGAAGTTAAGACTCAAAAGGCAACTTCCAAATAGAGGCCAGTCACCAGTGGAGTCCACCAGGACTCTGTGCTGCATCTGCTCATCTTTAGCATCTATTTTTCAGAAGTCAAGGCCAATATCAAGAGCCTCTGGCTTACCAAGTTTATAGATTATTGCAAGCTAGGAGCAATCATATAAACCCCTAAGATACAAACATCTTACAGGAAGGTCTATCACAAACGAATGACTGATGCCAAAGCCATGGCTTAAAACTCATTGCCAAGAAATGCATAATAGTACCTTTTGGGAAGTCAGCCTCCCAGGTAAATGGCCTCTTTGATAAAACACCTCTAAAACTAAACACAGTAGTCAGGGATTTCAGTGCACATGTAGATAGTAACCTAGCTTTCGAACAACATGTGTCTAAGGTGGTAAGAAACTTATTCTGTGTCACTCAAATTATAAATAAGGGTGTAGCTTCGAGATCCAGGGAAGTCATCTTGCCACTGTTCTCATTAGACCCATCACTGAGTATAATCGTGCCTTCAGTATGTACCTGACCAGGCACATGCAGTATAATGTCCACAGAGATTTCTCAGAACATGAATACAGGCCTTAAAAATGTTCTATGCAAATCACCTCAAAGCCTTAACTCCATATTCTGTTTTTTCTACAGACTAATGAGAGGTGATTAATGACTGATATGCAAGGCATCCTTGGATCCACCTCTGATGGACCTTTTGTATATCCACAAAAAGAACAACACCAGAACTACTAGATCTAAGGATTTAAACTTTGCTTGCAACTTAAATAGGACATGTTGGAGGGACAGGTATGTATCTAAGAGAATCATTCTCTGGAGTAGGCTTCCCAACCATGTGAAGCAGAGCCCTTCCCTAACCGTATTCAAGTGCAGCCTGGACCAGTGGATAGGAAATCAGACACCTATGTCTCAGATGGACAGAGGTAGGTATGAAATCATGCCTTAACTTACATATACCCCTTAAAATAAATTCTAAGGCACAATAACTTGTGGGATACATTTGGATTGCTTGAATAGGCTGATAAAGGCTTCAGTGGTCATTAACCTCATATGTACCTATGTACCTGTGAACCTGTATGACTGCCATTGTTGTCCACAAAAGACCGGTACAGCAAGCCTGTTGCAGAGTCACCAAGATAATTCTACATGCTTGCATGAAAGCCCAAAACATTGCATGGTAGAAAATGGCCAGAGTTAGGGTCAACCATTATAAATGGCGGCACAGTGGTGCAGCGGTTAACGCTGTCACCTCACAGCAAGAGGTTCTCCGGTTCGATTCTCGGCTGGGGTGCCTTCTGTGTGGAGTTTGCATGTTCTCCCTGTGTTCGCGTGGGTTTCCTGTTTCCTCCCACATTCCAAAGACATGCATCTGGAGCATTTCTCCCTGGGCCTCCGCTGAAAACAGGCTCTGTGGAACCTAGTCGGACATTCCTGGTCAACAAATGTTAAATAAAATAAACCACTTTCAGTAACACAGAAGTTTTCTTAATGTCTCTGTTTCTATCTGAAGTCAGTGAGCGGGCACTAATGTGTGTTGGAGGCCTGTATATGGGGGCTAGACTGTTCACAATATTACTTGTCTTTCTCAGGTAGGAACTGGGTTGGTATGACCTTAAGACAGTAGTATGGTCTTGTGGCGCACCACTGTGTGAAAATTTTGGTGGTAAACAATGCCTTATTGCTCCTACAGGCATGTCTGGAATGGAAGCAAGGCAGTATATAACCTAGGATATATTTGTCTTGTTTTTGGTATGCTGTTGTTTCCTGAAGCATTTGTACAGCACTCAGCTATGAGACTGTCACATATCAGAAGCTCTTTGCCTTCACAGGTGCAAAGGTCAGGATGTCATCCTCAATTAAGAATGCCATTTTTGATGTCAGTGCTGCATCAGATCTTGACAATGATGGCAGCTCATCCTGGCACATTCTGATAGGACAGTGTTACTATCAGCAGTGGTTACTATGGTGGGTATCCACCTACATTCACTGACACAACTGTGTCACCCATGGAACCTAGCTATGCCCCAGCAGCTTCCACACCTGTACAGGGCAGTGGTATCACCGTGGAGATTAATAACAGCACTGTAATTAGGTGTTATTCTAGGCATAACTCAAATGGTGTGCAAGTCTATAATCCAGGCACAGGTTCATGCCACTAGTGCTATGGCTGAAATGAGTAGCATAGTGCCTTGCATACATGATAACACTTGTGAGGACAAAGAATGCCTGGACTACCTACTTAGGTCACTGGAGAGTAACTTGGCAGACATTGATGCCTCCATGGGGTCTCCAGATTCTACAACCAAGAGCCATGGACATAAACTTGGCCAACTCTCCCTATAGCTCTACTGTAGGTAGAGCCCATAAGACAGGTACCACAAAGTCACTTATTGCCACTTCCTTGACTCGATCTATCGGTGGTTAGCCTGGTATGGCATGACATGCATAACATTCATGGCTACAGCCTCGGTGCCAATCCTACAGAATGCTAGATTGTACAGTCATGGTCATGCAGCTCCACACTGTTCTTGCTAGCTGGTGTGGCTGGCATTACAATCCCACAACACAGATACCCCTTGGTCCTTGGCCATTCACAGTCTGAATCACTCTGACTGCTGGACCCAAGTCAGTTACATTCACACAGCCACAGCACAGCACCATCCACTACATGTGTGTCTGATAACACCCGTCCTGTACAAACACCCACAACATCTGGCAACCTGTCCTCTCAGAAGGGTCCCCTCCTCATAGTCTCATAGGTTACTAGGCTAACTGCCCTTGTGGGCCATTTTAAACCTAGCTAATTATTCCTTTTGAGAATCAAACCCTGCACCTTGTGTTTGTTGGGAAAACACCTTACCAACCCAAACTTCTTCTTACTCAGTCACCCAGCCTTTCATCAGAATAATTCTTTATCATGCCTAGCCCCTTCCTACCTCCACCAATTTAGTCATTTTTGATATGTGTCCCTGTACCCTATCATACATGTGTAGATGATGAGGATGATGACAACTCTGCACTGCCCACCTTGCTCTCAAGTATGGATTAAGTAATGTTTGATGCTCAGAGAGACCAGTGAATGCACTGTACTAGTATTCCAGGCATCTGTTTTAATTTTTGTTGCCTTCAATCTGACCGATAATTGTTGACAAAATGCTCCCTCTTTGGCAGTACTACACTATATTGTGCTCACCTGTGCCACACATGAGGTTCATCTGATGGCTCTTAATCTGGCACTTTGCTGATGGCAATTCCCTGCATTGTCCTCTGATTGTGATCCCCTAACTGCATATCACCATGGTTTGCAACATTGCACAGACAGCAGATGTCTTGTTGCAGGTTTTTGGAGCATACTGCAATGCACCATCAGAGGATTCTAGGCAGTGGAAGTAGGCCTTCAACAACCCAAACACATGCTACAGCATGTATAATTCGGCATGTATAATTCGGTGAGTCTGCTAGTGTTGAAGGTGTATGTCATCTCAGATGTGCTGTGTGGGTTTCGTATATGTGCCATTTGCAATGACTTCAGATCATGTCTGACATCACCGGTAAGATGTCCGTGATGGAACCTACCCTGCACAGTTTGTTGGTATATGATGGCATATGTCAGTTGTAAGAATGGTGGGAACTGCCTGGGTAACACAAAGACACATTGCAAATAACACTATGTGTATTGCACACCACCTGACAGTTGATGGAGGGGAAACCCTTTTGTATGATATATTGGTGTCCATGTGTGTTGAGTGGGCCCTTGATGATCAAGTGGGTGCACTCATTGACCTCTAGAACCACAAGAAAATTGACTGTGTCATAGAACATAGAACATCTACATAGTGGTGCTTCTCTTCTTTGCATTCCATGGACACAGTAGCAATGTGCTGTTTACTGTCACTTTAAATGTTTTTTTCTGCTTTGCCCATGTTGTTTCCCCCATGAATGCAGAAATGGTGTGAGACTGCAGCAGTTAATTCAGAACAGATTCATTGGTGATGCAGATACTGTGTGCTGGTGAAGTGGAGGTTTTATTTTCCATTCTGGATGGATAGAAGGTACTGTATGCTGCTTTGTCCAAGACTGGAACATTGATTTTACTAAGGGAACAAAAGCTTTACTTTCGATTTAGTGTGGTCGTTTGTGTGTGTGTGTGTGTGTGTGTGTGTGTGTGTGTGTGTGTGTGTGTGTGTGTGTGTATACGCACGTAATGCCCCACTTAGTTATGAGCCTTGCTCAGAGTCAAATCCTACACCTTAGGTACAGGGAGTAATAGCCTTAATCCAACTGCCAAACCCAATTTGTAGGTAAAATGTTGATTCAAAAACTGCTGTTCTGTTAACTTTAGAGTAGTCTGACAGAGAAGACACAGGAAGGCCAAACATGAGATTTAGGTGTCCTGCAAGCAAGTAAACCCCCCAACCAAAAAAAAAGTAAAAAAAAAAAACGTATACTATATGAAGTAATATATATGATTTTTTATGACTTGTGAACAAGACCTATTGCTGCAGCATGTTTATTGTCTGTAATTGTTTTGGTTAATTCATTGCACTACAGAATTAATTCTTTAATAGGTTTGTATTGTGTAATATAGTCTAGACATCTTGCATTTTAGTAATATATTTTTTCAGTACCCCCTTTAGAACCTACATATAGTCTACAGAGAAATGATCAGATCCATCTAATCTTCAGCATCCCTTATGAGCTCAGTTGTTGTATATTATTGTGGTACATTCTTCTCTGCAAGATTGGATTGTAAAGGATTTCTGCATTTAATTACAAAGCGTTAGTCTAGCAGTTAGCACAGAGGACTAAAGCTCAGACTTATTAATTAGCTGTTTCCAGGGTAAGGCTGCGGGGTTGAATCTCACCACTTTCATTTACCTTCTATGTGACACTGAGTCAGATCTTTAACCAGACAAATCTGTGGAGCAGTTGGGAATTTGTGCTAGGCACCTTAATCATCTGCAGGACTGAATACCTAGTAACCATGCACATGTTGTCGTTAGTTCTGTAAGTGTTATAGCAGTATCACCAGCATAATATTTGAATGCAACGTAGGCAGCTTATTCTTCATTGACAGGAAGCACTGCATTTGCAAATGAAGCACTTAAATGCAAAATTGTTTCCTAGCCACAACCTTTACATTAGTAATAGTTGTCTTTAGTATGGAATTATTTAGATGACTTGCAATTCTGTAGAGATTGGGCATATTGACATCTAATACATTATCAGTGGTTAATATTTCTTATCCTCTCATAAATTCTCTTCTTTTTAAACTGTGTTACACATGGCTGTATCTTATGGTATGATGCTAGCCATCTTTATATAGCTTCAAGTAGTTCATTCAAAGTTACCAACAAAATGCAGGTAATTTATTTCTTCATAACAGAATGGGGTGTAGAAAGTCAACAAAGTGTCTGTGACTAATGTTGTTTCTGGTGGTGGTGGTTGGTGGGGGCTCTTTGTGGATGAAAGTGCCTTCTAAAAATGTGTGTGTGTGTGTGTGTGTGTGTGTGTGTGAATTATGCTGGAATACTTTGACTAGTGTGTGTTTGAGTGAAACAAATTTGAAATATATGCCTTTGGTCATTATTTCTGTTCTTATTTATATTTTTGACATACATCTGAGGATGCAGTCAACAATGAAGCTGTAATTGCTTAGTTTTGGGGGATGTATGTGTTTAAAAATGACTGACCCTGTTGATGTAATAAAGTTAAAAAGTGATTAGTCTGTCTTTGTAGAACTAGTGTGAACTTGAGCAAATTGATAGCAGTTTGAATGACCTTTTATGGTTTAAATGTTCTGAAATGGGTCTTTTCATTATTGATTCATACATTTTCTTTCACTGCTTACTGAACAAATGGTCATAACTACAAATTTAAAATGTTCTCTAACTAAACAAGAAGCATAATTTAAAATAAGCAGTAAGGAGAATTAAACAATACATGAATTTATGCATTGTCTTAAAAAATGTATTCAGGGTGCTGATGGTTTGAAAACAGTCCGGGGCCCAAGATACACTTAATTCAGCACTGGCCAGATGCGTTTTCAATGAGTGTGAGTTTCAAGGAACAAGATGTTTACTGTTGCTCGAGCTAAAAATATATTCAATGTGTGACTGTTTTGTTTTGTTTAGTAGAAAATGGCTATCAGTGTTTGTGAAAAAAATTAAAATAAAAATTTTAAATTTAATCCATATCTTTGTAATCATTGTAAAGGTAAAGAAGAAAATATAATGTAAACTGAGAGGTTGGAACAGTGTTCATGGTAATTGGAGAGAGACAGAAAAGTAATGGGATACTGGAATTTCTGGGAGTCCATTTCCCTACATAGTGCCCCCATTTGCCCATGATCTCACTCTGCATCTAATATACGCTTTCCAGTTAGTCCAGATGCTTCTCCAAGCACCTTAAAGCAATCTCTCTTTCATCACTAAGAAATTATGTTGTACAATTTCCCTGCCCATAGTACCTTGTTGCACTATTTTTATATATTTCAGGCTGCCATGTTATTTACCCTCAGTTGTGAATAAAAATGAAGGTAAACAACATGGCAGCTTATTTCCATAAGGTTACTCATTTGCTTGTGTTTATACTATCATTTTATTTATTTATTTGACATTTGTTGACCAGGAATGTCCGACTGAGCCAGACCCTTTTTCATTCGAGGCGGGGAGAAAAGCTCCGCACAAGTACATAAAAAAAGCTCCATAAGTCTACATACAAAGTTTACAAAAGTGACTAAAGCTAGTGTAATTAATTATCAGTAAACAAAAGCTGTTTACAACAATTGACAAACTATTTACAAGATGCATTACTGTACATACAATCAAGGAAGAGATGGTTGAGATATGGAACTCAGAGTCTGGGAAAGTTCACAGGAAGGGATATGAAGTGCAGTGAGGGCAGTTGATGGTTGCCCTATTTTCCCAGGTAATGCCATTATGCTACCCATGTCCTATTTTCAGGGCATTCCTGCTCACTGTGCTATTTTTTGCAGTTCAGTGCATTAGTTTCTGAATCCTAACTGGAAAAGAATTTTACACTGTTGACACACACACACACACACACACACACACACACACACACACACACACACACGTCATGAACACAACCACTTCAAAAACACTGGTTACCTAAATCAAACTTTTTAAAGTAAATTTGTTTTAAATTAGAATGAAAGAAAAAATAGCACTAAGGAGAAATAAATATATAAAAGAAGGACCACAACTAGCTAATCAAAAAAAAAATGAATAAAATATTTAGGGTGCCTGATTTGTATAATACATGAATTATCTTGCACTATAAAATTAAATTAACTTGGTGACTCATTTTACCATGAATCATAAAATATGTTCCTTAAATTCACATTAAAAGGTTTTATCTATCTATCTGTCTATCTCCCTCCCTCCCTCTCTCTCTCTCTCTCTATATATATATATATATATATATATAAATATATATATATATATATATATGTATATAGGATCATAGGAAGTTACTAGGCTAATGGTCCTAGGGCCCTTACAACCTAGCCAAGTTCTATCCTTATTTCCATGATTGCCACCTATTGACCCTGTCCAAGAGGACACAGGTGGAACCTCCAGGGTGAATTTATGGCTACCCATCCAATCGTCCACATTGTGTTTGAAGAGGGCCAATGAGGTGCTCTGTTTGACATGAAGTGGGAGTCTGTTCCAAAGGTGTGGTAACCTCTGGGAGACAAATCTGTCCCTCAAGCAGGTTATATTAATGTCACATAGCAGGTTAAGGTCTTTAGACAGGGTAACCCGTGTACCATTTGACTTACTGAGATGCAGCATTTCTAATAAAGCAGGGCAAGAGATTGCCTTGCATGTAAGGTAGAGATCACCTCTGAGCAGCCTGTATGAAGCAAAATAAAGTGTCAGTGATTTCAGGAGATCCACATAGGACAGATGCTGATGACCTACTATTTTCCTTGTGAGGAACCTTTGTGGTCTCTTCAGTTACTGCAGGTGCTTGAAATGGTACATACCAAAAGGGGTGTTGTACTGAATTATTAGCCTAATGAGTGAAGAGTACAGGAAGGTTACAACTTCTTTTTTTCTGAAGGCAATATCCTTACTTATGAGATGAGCAATATAGAATGCCCTTCTTACCACTGTGGAGATGCGGTGGTCAAAGGTGAGGTTGCTGTCAACCTGAGTGCCAAGGTCTCTCACCAGTGAGTGTGTACTTAAGCTGCTGCTATTGATATGGCATGTTTGGAGGAACATTGCCCTTACTGAAAGGGACGATAATACATTTTTTTTGCATTGTGTTTAAGGCCATAAGTTTGGCACCACTGAATTGTTTGTGTAAGACCCTCTTGTAGGATGTTGACATCATTTGGAGATTCTATGACCACTCCCAGTTTGCAGTCATCAGCAAACTTTGTCATCTACAGACCTTTAGTTTTTACTTGTACTTCGGAGAAATAGATTCCAAACAGTAAAGGTCCCAGGACTGATCCCTGTGGAACACCACTGGTTACAGGTCTATTGCTGGAGGTGGATTCCCCTACTTTGACAACATGGGTTCTGTCAGTTAGCCAGTTAGTGATCCATCTAACGATATAAGCGTTGATAAGTAGCTGGGTGAGGTTGTCAATGATGCCTGAGTGGGGGATAGTGTCAAATGCCTTAGCTAAGTCTAGGTAGGCTGTATGCACATATTTCTCCTCGTCCAGGGCCTTGGTGACTGTCTGAAAGAAGTCCAACAGGTTTAACAGGCATGATCTCCCTTTGACAAATCCAAACTAAGTACGATCAAGTGTTTAGAGATTACCTATATCTTTGTTGATAAGGTCCCTGATGATTTGCTCCATGACCTTGCCGATAAGGCCAATTAGGCTAATAGGTCTATAGTTCCCGAAGTCAGTAGAAGCACCACCCTTGTGCAAGGGAATAATGGTGGCCATTTACCATTCAGCTGGGACAAAGCTGGTGCTTAGACTATGATTGAAAAGACTATCCAATGGTTTTGCTAATTTTTGCTGGAGTCCATGTGTGTGTGTGTGTGTGTGTGTGTGTGTGTGTGTGTGTGTGTGTATGTGTGTGTGTGTGTGTGTGTGTGTGTGTGTGTGTGTGTGTGTGTGTGTGTGTCTGTGGGTGTGTGTATATATTTCTATATACAAATAGGCTATAAGGGATACTGCCCCTCTATAGATTCCCTAGCTATAATGCCCAGGTAGTTGATAAAGCATCCTTATGTCATCTTCAGATTTTCTGCTGTAGCAGGGTATCCATCCTGGGTGGCATTAGAAGGGAATGTGAACTTAGAACTTCAGTAGAGTGCCCCATACTGAGCACTTCCCTAAAGGCCCACTAGTGTGATATACTGGTAGATTTGCTGGCCATAAAATGCCATTGGAAGCAGATTTTAATATACACATCTGCCAGACTGACCATATCAAATCATTATTTTCTTTAACCCCCCCCCCCCCCCGAAAATGCACTGCAGTGCTTCAGTGCTGGCCAGCCATGAGCACATAATTGATTGAGCTCTGGAATCATCCAAACACTGGCCTTTTCAATAGAAGGTTATATAATTCTGGATTTGTTGCCATTCATAGTGATTAATTTTAATTTTAAATAAATGAAATACTCATTATTGCTACCAAAATGCATTTTATATCTTATTTAACCCACATATAAATTAACTAAAATTAGAAAAGGAACAAGTATAGGTCTACAATAATAGCAAACTGAAATTCTGTAATTCCTTTAAGCAAAGTAATACATAAACAGAAGTGTCAAATGTATTTACCGTACACTGCAAATCACTAGGAAGGTCACAATACTGGCACTGTGCATGTCACAAGTGTGAGCAGGAGTAGTATGTAGTCACAATCATTCCCAGCTGCTATCATCTATCCTGGCCATCCATTCTCTGGAAAATTAAAAAGTGCAACAAATGGGATATATATATATATATATATATATATATATATATATATATATATATATATATATATATATATATATAAATATATATATGACACATATGATATTTCTCTTACTACAAAATTAATAACAGTTAGATGAAAAATAACTGGTAAGAATTAAGGTTTTGACTTCACATTCACCACTTAGAAATAAAATATATAAAGTCAAAGAGATCAGCAAATAATACATTTCTTAAATGTTGGTCATTATGAGGTACATCTTTTGTATTAACCATTAATTACTTTACTACAGAAAGAATGCAATATTCTGCTATCCACTGAAGTTGTATGTCATAAATGTTATTTATTTTTAATTTTATCTGTAACAGGGTAAGTCCACAGGGCACAACTATCCTTTTTCAGAGGTGACACAGAAGTACTCCTTGGTTAAGGGACTTGCCAAGAATTATACAATAGGCAAATGGAGACTGAGGAAATCAAACACTGAATTACAAGCTTACAAGACACAGAGAGTGCATAGCCTTAATGTTTTGCACTAATTACTTGATCTATTTTGCGTACTATATATTTTTTAATTTATAATTTCCTGTTGCCTACAAGTATTATGAATATTCTTGCTGTCAATTGTATTGTGTTTTACATAGTTCCTTGCTCAGGTTTAGTCGTGTGTCAAAACATTTTGCCTAATTGTCACACTGTGTGTTAATTTGTGCTACTTGCAGCACCACCACCATTAAATGTGAAATTAATTTTTTTTCTGCAAATCTGCTAAAGCCATTGAAAGGCCAATACTTTCTGACTAATGTTTCAAGAGAGAGTTTTACTTATCTGAGTAAAACAGAAAAACTCCCATGCAAGTTAGACTAGTGATTTTTGATTCAGAGCAGGTGAGTAAACCTGTTGTTTTATGTACTTCAGCTGGATACTAACTTTTAGTGCATTACTTTTGTAAGCTGTATATTTCTGAAACTATCATTCAGAGTTCAATAATATTTGGCATTTTCTTACATAAATGTGGCACAGCACTTTAATTATGATGCATATTTTCACCTTTGCTATTGAATACATGTAGTGAATATACTGTGAAATAAAAATAAGTATGTAGTCACATAGTTATATTCCTAATATATTGACTTAGCATCAGGACCCCAGTCTCTAAATATACTAACTGTGAGGGTACACAAATTTATTTAAGCAGTTTAATGTCTCACCTGAATAACAGCACATTTGGGAATGCAGACCCACATTATGCTGTACTGCAGTGTCAGAAATCCAGTTACCTGGTGTGGGAATAGAACCCACAGCCTTCTATACCAAAGATGAGTGTGCTGCCTCTTGTACCACTGACACTTGTATCACTGATAAACTCATATAAAAGGGAAAAATATATATAATTGTTTGCATTTAACTTGAATTGTACATGCTCAAAAATAATATTAAACAGCATGAATGACAAAGCAAAGGCTGAAGTCATGAACCATCAACAGGGCAACTTGACACTTTTAAAGTATCAGCATACATAATGTTACAAATGGAAGTATTCCTCTTAGCAACAGGAACTAAGAACTTAGAAAATCACATATCGACAGATAACCCCACTTTATTAGTAAATTAATACCTCAAAATTACCTGGCATTATTAAGAAAAATATTAAAATATGCTTTAGAAATACCTCTAAGGAGAAAACCAATTTACAAAACCATATGCAACTATCAACATCATCATCAGCCCCTTTTTCCCCATTTTTTTCTACATGGGGTCAGGATATCATGTTAACTGTCACCAACTCTCTTGATTCAGTGCCACACTCCTGCCTTCTTCAACACTCTTGCCTGACTGTCGCAGGTCTTCTTTAACACAATCCGTCCACCTCATTGCTGGGTGTCCTCGCTTCCTCTTACCTTCTTCCTGCCTGTCCCAAGTCTTCCTCACCAGATTGCCTTCTGCTTTTCTGCACGTGTGTCCAAACTACCGTAATCTGTTCTTGTTGACCTTTTCTTCATATAACTGTATTTAACAGACAACTTATGCATTTGACTTTTATCTCTGAAAATAATGAAAACAGTACTCTAAACCAAAAGTACTGAAAAAGATTAACTGTTTTGTGGTTTGCTTTGTGTAATAAATGAAATATCTTGCATTGTTAGATTAGGGAGCTCACCTTTTTCCCTAAACCTATATTATATTATATTATAAGAGATTTCAGCAGACTATAAATCATGCCTCCCTACCTCTCAGCATTAAAAATCACAACAGAGAGTCAGAATGAGAAGCAATTTCTTATTTTTCAAGGGAGGGTCTTTATATATACTAGAAACTGTATAGCTAGTGGTAGTGAATCACTGAGTTGGGTTATTTTATATGTTTGCTAAAATATTCAACTATAAACAGGTCTGACTTTATGAGAAACATCATAATGTTAGGAGGAGTAAGACTAAATTTAAGGGCCAAAAATCAAAGCAAAAGTTACATCACACCTCTTTCATTTGAATGTAAAAAAAAATTACTTCGTAAACTGTACACATAAAGTATGCATACATACCCACCAAAAGACAAAACTGCCCACCTAAATCAAGCCCCAAAACAAAAATTCATTCTTATCAGAAAAAAATTAAAAAGGATTGACTATCTTAGTTAAATGAAAATCAATACATATATGAATAAATGAATAAATATTGCAAATAATAGACTATACTGACTGCAACTAGCAATTGGAAAAAGTTGGAGAACATCGTCTCTGACAAAACTGGGTCAATTGCAGCTATCTAAACTAACTGAAAATTAATTAAAAAAAATCCTAAATTGTAAAACTAACACACCTATCACTATTAAAATGCATTAATAAAGTTGAACTGACACTACAAAGTTACAGTGGAAACAGTTCATAGGACACTCAGTTTATAACTATGTAGGTTAATTACCCAAAGATCTCTCTATCAGAAACAGGCAATTGATGAAGCCCAATAATGTCAATTAAAATGCTCTTTTCTAACAGACAATGCAGACACAGATGGATACGTAGAATTAGTGAGGTAATCTACTTGGTTTGATACCTGAAATGTATTGTACTGTAGGAGCATAAAACTTATTTTATTTTATTTTATTTATTTTTATTTTACATTTGTTTACCGGGATAGTTCGACTGGACACAGGTCCATTTACAGTGGAGGCCCGTGGAGAAAAGCTCCGTACAAGTAACAATAAAGTTAAGACATGTAATACAAGTTACAGATAAATTATAATAGCCATAAAGCACTTTTAAACAAAAAAAAAGCAATTCTTAATTAAAATGCATATAGAAAAATACATTTTGAGGTTTGCAGTAGGGATTCCTGAGTTTGTAGCAGAACAACAGAAATCTATTAGAGTAGCTAGTTGTTTGTTGTTATGTGAGGTAGGGGTTTTATGTGATGCATGGGCATAGCCAAGAATTCATTAGGTGTGCTTTGACGGAGTTTTTAAACAGATTAGTTGAAGGAGGAGAGGTCAGAGTAGGGGGAAGGTTGTTCCAGTTTCTGGCTATGTTGTGGGACAACAGAGCTTTCCCTGCAAAGTTATTGGCTTTAGAAATACAGAGGAGGGATTTTTTAGAAGGGTAGAGGGGGCAATTTGATATGTGCTGGGTTAGATTTTGGTTTAGGGATGGGGATCCTGGTAACACCCTTCATCTTCCACTATGAGTGGACAAAACTCAATGCGATGAGGAGCAGAATCCCCAAACTGCACCTTTTTGCAGGGAGCAATTATCCTTGCACCCTTCCTGATATGTGGGGTATAAGCCTGCCACCCCGTGAACTTCTATATACCAAATCCACAGTTGCACCAGCTCAAATAAGGGGGAAGTTCCCCTGAAAAGGACATCACTGTCGGTAGAACTTGCCTACAGTGATTTTCTATGGAGTAACTCCGATCCTCAGCGTGTTGAACTTTGGGCAAATGAAGCTCAAGATTTCAGTCCTCATCAGCTTATAGGTTACCCCAGCTTTTATCATGATTATCATTGACCAAGCTTCTGTTAGAATGTATTTCTTGTATTATACACAAAACCTTACATGTTAATATGTATAGGAGGTAGATAAAATGCAGACATATTCTAGCTAAACCACTAGATTTTTTTATCAACACTCTGCTTGTAATTATTAGAAAATATCATTACTTTCTCTGCATAATTACTTCCTAAGAACTCACTTAAAATGTTCAGTTATAGCAGCAACTAGTATGTAATATTATGGGCAGCAATATAAAATGACTAAAGCTGATACATTTGCTATTTAGTATAAACTCTACAAAGGAAGGCTATGTATGACATATGCTTTTTTAAGTTAGCAAGTTCACAAAGACAGAGAGAACATAGATGCTTGTCTTATTTTTTTAACAAACAAATGTTTACAATTTTTGAACAAATAAGATAAAAGAATACTTTGAGTATAATAGATCATCAGCAATGCATGTCTGTGTAAAATAAGTTTGTTTCATGTATGTGAAGCTTGACATTCTTGTTTAGGTTTACATATTTGTAAATAACTAAAACAAAATGGATCTTGTCCATTATTTTTACAGCTAATAATCCACTGAGAATGAGATTGAGTTGAAGCTGTTAAAAAGGCCAGACTGTTTAACATGGAGTAAACTGAGACGTCATAGCTTGACTTACTGCCAAAACAGTCGACAGGTGGTAAAGCACAAAAAAATAAATATTTTTTTATAAGGAGCTTGCTCCCTGCACTTCCATGTGTGAGTCAATCTCCAAAACACTACCTGGTATTTATATATACTACCTTCATGACTGCACTGTAATAGAAAATGTGAAACAGGAGATTTTTGGTAATGATTCATAGACTCATAGGTAGGTACTAGGCTATCGGCCCAAGAGCCAATGCAAACCTAGCCAACAAGGTTCCCTGGCTTTTGCCACCCAAGAAAGTTATTTTCCGGTGCCCCTGTCGAGCAGAGCCACAGAAGTGATCCCCAGGGTGAATTTCTTATTTCCCATCCACTCATCAAGATTTTTCTTTTAGAGTGCTAATAAGGAACTCTGCTTGATATAGATAAGTAGCTTGTTCCAGAGTATGGGAAGTCTCTGGGACAGGAATCTATCCCTCCGGCATATTCTGTTTATTGTGATGATAAGGTTTAGGTCCCTAGAGCGTGTATCTCGGAGGGATTGGGATTTCTTTAGGTGAAGCTTGTCCAGTAGTTCTCTGTTTGACATAGCTTTGTATGTTAGGCAGAAATCACCTTGGAGTAGGCGATATGCTATGGAGTAAAGCTGGAGTTTTTTGAGACGGTCAGCATAGGGCATCTGTTTGAGGCCCATAATCCTCTTTGTGATGTACTTTTGTGGCCTTTCCAGCTGTTGCAGATGTCTTGTGAGGCACATTCCAAAAGGGGTGTTGTACTCAGTAATGGGTCTAATGAGAGCCGAGTAGAGGGGAAGAATTACCTCTTTTTTCGTGGATGAGAACCCTTTCATGATAAGGTGTGCTACATAGGAGGATTTCCTGACTACTGTGGCAATGGTGATTATCAAAGGAGAGACTACTGTCCACCTGAGTACCAAGGTCTCTTATCACACCGTCAGCATTAAGTGGAATGCCATCTATGTGGTAGCTCATGGGTACAGAGCTTTTACCAAACCGGATGACAATGCACTTTTTTGGCATTGAGCATCAAGCCATGGCTCTGACACCAGGCATCTGTCTCAGTGAGGCCCTTCAGTAGGATGTCCATTCATTTGGGGACTCAACTATGGCACCTAATTTGCAGTCTTCTGCGAATTTTGTCAGCCAGAGGCCCTCTGTGCTAGCCATTACTTCAGAGAAGTAGATACCAAACAGGAGAGGAACAGGACTGAACCCTGTGGTATTCCACTTGTCACTGGTTTGAAGTCAGATTTGGAGTCTGCAACTTTTACAGTGTGGGTTCTGTCAGTGAGCCAGTTGACAACCCATCTTGTGATGTATGAATTTATACCCAGTTTCTGTATAATTCCAGAATGGGGGATGGTGTTGAAAGCCTTGGCAAGGTCAAGATAGGCTGTGTGAACTGTCTTCCCCTTGTCTACGGCTCTGGTGACTTTGAAACAATCAGGTTCAGGAGGCATGATCTGCCTTTCACAAACCCAAATTGGGTGGGGTCCAGAGTTTGGAGGTTACCAATGTCTTTGTTTATGAGTTCCATGATGATACGTTCTATGGCCTTGCAGGCTAGGCTCATCAGGCTAATAGGGTGATAGTTCCCAGAGTCCGTGGAGGCTTCCCATTTGTGGAGTGGTATAACTGTAGCTGTGCGCCATTCAGTGGGTACAAAGCCTGACGTGAGGCTATGATTGAACATGATGGTTAGGTGGTGGGGGGGTTCGTTCTGAAGTTCATGTAGAATGCAGCCTGGGATTTTGACCAGTCCCTTGGAAGCTGTGTTCTTGGCTTTGGAGAGTGCAGTTTTTACCTGCACAGTTGTGATTTCAGGGGCTCTCCATTCTTCTAGTATAGATATGGGCTCTTTAGGGAATGAGAGGGGGGTAAAGTTAGCACTGAATCTATTAGCCAGGATGTTGCCGATATCATTGGTTCTGTAATTTTCGGGCCATTGTGCTGTAACTCAGAGGAGATCTGGGTGTTGCCATTGAGATTCTTGACATAACTATAGAATGCTTTGTGGCTGTCCTTAGAATCAGTGGCAATCTTGTTTTCATAGCTAGCATTGGAGGATTTTATGAAGGATCTCAGCTTCTTTCTGAGGCCGACCAGCGACCTCCTCCAATCATGGGATTTTACTGCCTTCTGCAACAGTTTCTTCCTTCTTTTGTAGAGTTTGTTTATAGCAGGGGACTACCAGATTGTCCTCCTTTTTTTTGGAGGATAGCGTCTTGGTTCTGTTAGGAATATCACGATCCATGCACTCATGTATGTGCTTATAGAATGCATTTGTGTAGGATTCAGCAGTCATAACTGTATTTTCCATCTACATGGGTGTCATGAAGTTTGCCACTTCTTTCTTAAGAAGCATGGAGCTGGCTTTGGAGAAATTGTTTTACAGTGGTTTCCCTAATGGAGGGTGGGGGCAAGATGTGGATAGCTATGGTGATTAGCTTGTGGTTAGAGCTGACCAACGAGGAGTTGACTTTAGGTGTGGAACACCGGCCACTCATGTTGGTAATGACTAGGTCTAGGATATTGTTGCCCTTGGTGGGGGTGTGGATAAGTTGATCCAGGGCATTGGATTTTATGAATTCCAGAAAGCATTGACTGAAGGAGTTGGTACATGAGTAGTTTTCCCAGTTAACGCTTGTGTAGTTGAAATCACCCATTATTAGGGTGTTTGATTGAACCCTGATATTTTTCAGTATATCAAGAAAAGTGGAGTGGGAATCCTGGGGCATGGTGGGGGATCTGTAGCAAGCTACAATTTGGATTTCAGTTTTGCCCAGAGTTAGTTACACTTGGATAATTTCAGATGCATTATGCTGGACAACTAGCCTGGAGGTGTGGATATCCTTAATGAATATGGACACATCTCTGCCTTTGGTTTTCTGGTCCAGGGTATATGGCCAAAATGCATGGTATGAGTTATAGCCTGGTAATGCAGGAATGCTCTCTGGCGCCTTGAACCAGGTTTCATTCACTGCACAGATATCAGTGTTCTCCATTTTAAGGAGTGTCTCAAGTGAGTGCATTTTGAGGTTTAGACTTTTAGCATTGAGTTGCATTACCCTCAGTTTTGCTTGTCTGTCCCTGTTACAGTGGTGGGTTTGTCATTTGAATGTTGCCTAAAAAAGGCACTATGGGGCAGCAAGAGCCTTAGCCAGTATCCATAATCCCAGGGGTGACAAGTGCAGGCCATCTCTGGCAAAGCATCGTGGCCTGTCAACCATGTCTTCCCAGGCAGACAGATACTGGATCCCCTTAGAATGACACCAGAAGCTTAGCCAATTGTTGAAGTCAATCATTTTGTCTTTGTACTGTGGTATAATTCTGGGCAAAGGTAGGATGCTACTCAAGGCTAGGGTCATACCTGCAGTGACCTGAGTGCATGGGTTATGTGGCGGATCCTGGCACCCGACAGGCAGCTAACAGTAACCTTCTCATTGTCTAATCTGGTGAGTGAAACATCAGTGTGCCTGACTATAGAGTCACCTATGATTAATGTGTTGGGTATGTTGTTTTGCCGTATGGGCTGTGGCTGAGTGGTACACTGAGTCTGTGGGTTATGTGTCTTTTGGGTTGTGTTGAGGGGTGGAGGTTGCTTGCGTTTCTGCTTTGGAGGTCTCTGTTGCTTGAGCAGATTATTATTGATAGCCTCTGAAAATGTTTTTGTGTATCTGTGTGTGGGTTTTCATGGTGTAGGTTTAGTGGGACTGTGTGATGAGTGTGGTAAGTTGCAAGTGTTTACCAGCTCCTCTTGACTGACAAGTTCACTCTTGGTCTGAGAGAGCTTTGCCTCCAGTTTGGCTAGATAAATGTATCTCTCACAGGTTGTAGTGTTGGGTGGTAGGAGGAGAGGGTTGCCAGTGTACATGAGGCAATTGCTACATTGCCCAAGATGCCCAGATTCATCAAGTAGACAGGAGAGAACACCGGGAGCTGTCCCTTGGAAATGCCTGGGTAATCATTATTTTTCCTCAAGACAAGTGAGGGAAGTAGTTACTAGAGCTCTTTCTTCTAAGCAACTGAGGAAGATAAGTACAAAAAACTGTTATCCACTAGGTAATGAGGAAGTTGAGTGCTGTAATAATTTGTAGCTTATTTTGTGCTTACAACAGTTCTGAACCAATGCTGAGCATGAAGAAGCAGATTCAAGAGCTAAAATTAAGAATTTGGCTAGTTCGAAGGGAATAACTGAAGAGCAGACTTTATGGTGCGGGGAATAGTTTAACCATAGCTAAGCTGCGCGATGCTCAAACCTGCGCAAACCCGTGCAAACATGGGTTTTAACTCCGAAAAATGAAAGGGATAGAAATCAGCCCAAAACATCCAATAAGGTTAAATTTAGAGCTGGAAACCAGTCCTCTTGCGACATATAGGCTGCTCTAATGCTTACCACTCTCACTGATAAGCAGAAAGTCCTCGCATTACCACAACAAGGTCTGGACCACTCAGAAACACAGACTAAAGTCCTGAAACCAGCAGATGTAGGATCTGGACTATTCTAGTATAGGAAACGGTGGGAAACAAGCAGTACAGATAGTATTTTTTTAAGAAATTAATTAGCAAAAAGCAATTTAAACAGTAAAAATGCACAGAAAAGGCATTCTCACTTGAGTGTGACACCTACAGTACTAAATGCAGTTTACATTTTTAACTTTTAAGCAGATAAATTAAGTGCACACACAGTAAAATGATTTAACAGCAAAATTCAGCAGAAATACAACAGAACCACAGTAAAAATGGCTTTTTAAAGTGTGATAAGCAAAAACAGTTAAGAGAAAGCCAAAACAGGTACTTAGATCAGCAGAAAGTCTCTCCTTCTCGATTCTGGTGCTGTAGCAGTCTGCAGGACACCCAAACAGGATCTGCATAGCTAAAACAAGTGCAAACCCGCTCAAACACGGGTTTTTTAACTCAGAAAGTTGAAAGTGATAGTAATAAGCCCAAAACACTCAATAAGGTTAATTTCAGAGCTAGAAACCACTCCTCCTGCAACAGATAGGCTGATCTTATGCTTACCACTCTCACTGATAAGCAGAAAGACCTCCCACTACCACAACAAGGGTTGGACTACTCAGAAAAACAGACTAAAGTACTGAAACCAGCAGATCTGGGATCCAGACTATTCTAGTATAGGAAAGGGCTGGAAATGAGCAGTACAGATAGTATTTTTTGTTTTCTTAAGAAATTAAGCAGCAAAAAGCAATTTAAACAGTAAAAATGCACAGAAATGGCAGTCGCTATTGAGTGTGATGCCTACAGTACTAAATGCAGTTTAAATTTTTAACTTTTAAGCAGATAAATCAAGTGCACACACAGTAAAATTATTTAACAGTAAAATGCAGGAGAAATACAACAGAACCACAGTAAAAATGGCTTTTTAAAGTGCGATAAGCAAAAACAGTTAAGAGAAAGCCAAAAATGGTACTTAGATCAGCAAAAAGTCTCTCCTTCACGTTTCTAGTGCTGTAGCAGACTGCAGGATGCCCAATCAGGATCCGATGAGCTAAAACAAGTGCAAACCCATGCAAACATGGGTTTTTAACTCAGAAAGTTGAAAGGGATAGAAATCAGCCCAAAACAGTCAATAAGGTTAATTTCAGAGCTGGAAACCACTCCTCTTATGACAGATAGGCTGCTCTAATGCTTACCACTCTCACACTGATAAGCAGAAAGACCTCCCACTACCACAACATGGTCTGGACCACTCAGAAACACAGACTAAAGTCCTGAAACCAGCAGATCTGGGATCTAGACTCTTCTAGTATAGGAAAGGGTGGGAAACGAGCAGTACAGATAGTATTTTTTTTTTTTAAGAAATTAAGCAGCAAAAAGCAATTTAAACAGTAAAAATGCACAGAAAAGGCAGCCACACTTGAGTGTGATGCCTGCAGTACTAAATGCAGTTTAAATTTTTAACTTTTAAGCAGATACATCAACTGCAAACGCAGTAAAATTATTCAACAGTAAAATGCAGCAGAAATACAACAGAACCACAGTAAAAATGTTTTTTAAAGTGTGATAAGCAAGTCAAGGTGATAATGGTTTATCTTTATTCATGTTAGTGTTTCCCTTTATTCATTATAGTGCTTGTTAAGAAGAAGCTGGCAATTTTATTATTTTTTATGAGTGGGACACAAAAGGATAAACTCAACTAGTTTTTTGATGAGTTGTCTTATGACAGAAAAGACTATCCCTATGAAAACATGGTAGTAGTAGGTTAGCTCAGAAAACATGAAAGCTGTTCAGAGTACAGCTGCCTGCAAAATGAGTATTTATTAAAGTATTTTCAACACATGTCCTGCATTTTTCTGCAGCTTTTTAAAAATTTTGAAAGAAATTATTTCTCCATATTTTGGACATGCTAACTTTTTTCTCAAGCACTTTATGCTCTTTAACAGAAAATCTCCCCAAATCGATATAGTCTTAATTTGTACATCAGAGAAGTTGTTCATTGATACTTCCTTTGCCAGTCATCAGATAACTTGTAATATCCCTTGATGAGCAAAGAACAACACTTATATCCATGTCCTGCTGAACCCCACCTATTTCATACACATACATTGCACTCATATAATCACATTCAGACACACACATATATAGACACAGCCATAGACAAATGCACACATACTTATACATGCGCATCCACATGGATATACAGACAGATGCAGTCACACATTTTCATGCAATCCTTGGAACAGGTGAACTAAAAATCCACATGTGGGACAATGTTTACAGATGCACAGGGGCAAGAATGTTTACTAGACCTGAGGTTACAGTTTTCTGAGTATTTTTCCTACTCCAAGGTATAGCAGTCACAGAGGTAGAATATTTTGATTGTAGGAATGTGGAGGTACAGGACAGGAAAAGCCTCCCTGCAAAAAATCATTTAAAATAATAGTATAAGTAGTACAGGTACACTGTATTATGCCACAGCTGCCACAAGAGATGCTTAAAGTAAGTGAGGTGAGGTTTTTGTTTAAATAGAGCTTTGCTAGTGTAGGTATCCACAAACATATTTATTCTATATATTTTCTTTACAGCACACTAACTCTAGCAACTATCCCTGAAAATATCCGGTATTTTAGCTGTAATTTCTTTTAACTGTGCTCAGTGAACCCACTCAACTGACCAGGAACTGTAAAGTGCTTGAAGATAGAAACTTATAGCATAAAAAAAATCAGTGTAGGCTATGGTTGAGACTCTGATTAATTAACTGGCTTGTTATTAGGGCATTTGCAGAGCACACCACCAGGGATGATATCAAGCAGCTCCTATTTTATTTACCCCCCCCCCCCAAGAAAATCTCATAAATAAGCTCTAAGTGTATTTGTCACCCCTTAGTTGTTGTTGGGTAAAATAGTAAGCTTAATTGCTTATAGCTATAGTTTTTTTCCTTATAGCTGTTGCTAGTGTGTAATACTAAGAAAATCAAAATTACCCTGTAGCTGTTTTGTGATTACTGTAGTCTGCTAAGATTTCACCATTGTTTACAAATAAGTTAAATCTACTTGCTTTAAAATAAAAAAATACCAAGGGATAATTCTTTTAACTTGCTACCTACCTTTAACCCAGACCATTTTTTGATTGTTTTGTCTGGTCACAAGTACACTGACTGGTTCTACCCACTTGGGCTATCTCTGCTCCCATACCCTACCCCCATTTCCCATACACCCCTGCTATGCTTAAACTTATTCCCAAACAGCCACTCCCCTGAAGTAAAGCAATCCTATCACAGCTAAGATAAATCCATATATATATCATTCCAATTATCCAATTAAACTGTATAGTACTTTCACATATCACACTCCACTTGCTTAACTACATGCTATTTTACATCTTTTAGTGTAATAAGTCATAACCGGACAAAATAATAGTTTAAAATCACCTACATATCAAAACTAGGTTACAACTATCAATTATTCCTATCCTCTCATAACATTATTACTTTAACTTAGACATATCTGAAACATTAGTAGTAAGCAATGTGATAAATTTAGACCCATCAGTCCTGCTATTTCTATTATAAGTCACATAACCTCTTACCATACAGAACGTAACAGCACACAATCTATGTACACTACCCCCTTCCCACACCCACTACAATTAAAACATACAAATTTAGTATTAGCACCAGCTATCCATAATCCCACAAATATAAACCATGCACCATTTACCTTACTCACACAACAGTCTTACCCCAACGTTACACAGAAATACGATAAGTTTATCTCAACATACTTAAAATTTATAGTTCACATTGCATTGGAGCTCATACTTAGTGGGGACACTCACCCTAACCCTGGCCCCCAAACAAATCCAACCCATCTAGAACTTTACACACCAACCCATCGCCAGCAACTATTAACTCTCCCAGAAAAGGTCAGGACTTACCACTGCTTAATATAAATTTCAATAGCATCATTAACAAAATTAAAGAATTGCATGCCACCCTTACTCTATGTACTCCAGATATAGCCCTTATAACAGAAACCTGGCTAAAACCAGACATCTCTAGCAGAGAAATACAACATACAATGGCTAGATAGACAACAGAAAAGAGGTGGTGATATCGCCTTTCTATACAAAAACAATCTCGATTTAGAAACTCCAGACCTAACAATCCCAAACTTTAACAACACTGAAATACTGTTTACCAAACTAACAATTAATCCAAAGAAAGATCTGAACATAGTGGGAGCCTACACCCCATCTGGAAACAATCTGACTACTCTAGAACACATCCCAAATGGGATAGTAACATCCCTCCCTTAGAAAACAATTATAATGGGTGACTTTAATGTGGACTGGGTCTCCTGCAACTCTCAATATCCCTCTGACCACATTAACCTACACGCTTTCTCACAAACAATCCAAACTTGTACTTGAGTAGACAAAACATCATATAAACATTCAGTCCTAGACTGGATCCTTACAAACAGGCCAAATTTATCTCTACACTCTAGTTGTCTCCTAGACAGCCTCAGTGACCATATTCCAACTTACATACTCCAACACCGAGTAGACCACATAAACTTACCACCAACCAGCAAGTCTGAAATAAGAAAAAAGTATGTCCCCACAAGACTTCATAACTAGTTTAAAAAATGTAACTGGGCACAGCTAAAAGATCTCCCTTTAGAAACTGCAGTTGAATACTTTAACTCAACCTTCCTCAGTATCCTAAACATCTCACCCCCAGAACAATAAGGATAAAATCTAATTATGCTCCTGGCTAACTAAAACAAAGAAGATCTCTGTTAAAAGCTAAGAGATACGGCCTGGGAGAAATGGTTCAATTACAATACTACAACTAACAAACAAACATATCTAGTACTATGAAATAAAGCTAAAAAACATATTAGGCAGGACAAAATAAATTACTATAGCAGTCTACAATCAAAAAATCAAAGAGACCCACACAAATTCTAGGCTGCCATCAATAAAATACTACAGCCAGGGCAAACTAGTACTCCCTCCTCAACACTCACCAATACTAAAGACAGCATAGCCTCACAGTTTAACAAATACTTCACTGAATCCATACTAGCCCTGACAAACAACAGTTGTTCTTCCCCTACCCAGACTCACATAACACCCACACTAGATCCCAATAACTTCTATTTCCAACCTGTCCCAATAAACACCATAGTTAAATATCTTTAAAGGCTTAAATTTGCTCCACTTTCTGCTGACTATCTACCTGCCAAATATCTAAAAATTGCTGTAGAAGCAGTATCTTATCCAGTACACATATTAATAAATCGATCCATCTCAGAACAACAAGTCCCTGAAATTTGGAAAGTATCAAATATCAAACCACTATATAAAGGTGAAAACTCAACAGAATTATGAGATTACTGGCCAATAGCTATACTATCACCGTTATCAAAAATACTTGAGAGGTGCATCCATTCATAAATCTTACAATATCTAATAACCAACAATCTTCTATCTAACACTCAGCATGGTTTCCATCCTAATCATAGTACCACCACTACCCTTGGTAATTTTACTAACATTATTTACCACCATCTCAATGATGGCAATTTAGTTTCCTCTGCCTTTCTTGATCTGTCCAAAGCTTTTGATACAGTCTCCCATTCTAAACTCTTAACTACACTCTCAGAACTTAAACTTAGCCATTCTGCACTTACTTGGCTCCAGCAATGTCTAGCTGGATGCCAGCAAGCTGTACAATGGCAACAAAATCTCTCTTCATTACTGCCTGACACCTTGGGAGTTCCTTGAGGATATATTATCGGTCCTCTCCTTTTTATTATCTTTACTAACAATCTTCATACTGCCACCCCACTTGCCTCCGTAGTGCAATATATGGATAATTTCACCCTGATTTTTGCTGCTTCAAGACTATAAAAACTCCAAAAAAACACCCAGCCATCATTTAATGCTGTGGGATCTTGGCTAAACAATACACAACTTATACTTAACCCTACCAAAACAAAACTCATGCTCTTCTATGCAACTAGAGCTGCAGATACCCACCCACCATTCAATATCTCGTCATTAAACCATACAATTATTTCTCCAGTTTTCCAAACAAAATTACTTGGTGTGGTCATTGATCATAATATAAAATTTGACATATACATATCAGAGACCAGAAAAAAAGTTTATAAATAATAGGAACCCTGTACAGAAATCAACACTTTCTAAATAAATCTTCAAAGGCCACTGTGGCAAGAATCCATCTTATCTCTATGCTACTATATGCCTCACAAACCCTTAGAAACATTAGGAAGTCTGACCTAGCAAAACTTGAACCTTGCTATAATAAAATCACAAAGTTTGCCACAGTAACAAATTTTAGATCCCATCACTGTTTGGCTTTAAAACAACTATCTTGACTTGAACTACCAAATCTACTTGCTTATAATCAACTCATCTTCGCCAATCAATTACTAAATCAGCCAGACAAAAATACCAGTACTTCAAAATCTACTAATAAACTACTCCAAGAACAAGGTATTGCATTCCAGTAACAAATCCTTCCTAAATATATCAAACCCTAACAATGCAGCTGGAGTTTCCCTTTACTCCAACTGCATAGCCAAAACTTGGAGTTCCCTGCATTAAATATCAGAACAACTACTAACACTCCCAACTTTAAAAAAAAAAAACTTCTCAAATCACACCTGTCAGAATCATGGACCTGCTCTTACACAAACCCTGGTTAGGAAATAGATGTCTTCGGCTGCTAAAGGAACACAGCCAGTTGTTTTTGTATTTGAATATTATACCCTACTAAGCATATGTATACTTAACCTGCTTGTTTTTTTACCTTCAATCACAGTACTACTGTTCTTTGTATCCTATATAGACTATATGATTGTATTAGTGAAATGTATAACATGTATTTTCATTTTGTCCTTGTATCCGAGACTGACTCAATATTTGTATCTGTATGTTGTATATGTATCTTACAGTTATTTATAAATGTGGAGCTTTTCTCCCCGGGCCTCCGCTGAAAAAGGACATTCTGTCCAGTTGGAATTTCCTGGTAAACAAATGTAAAATAAATAAAACTGTAGCGATGAGTCACAGAATTTGCTGTTTCTGTCAGAATCACAGATTATCTTTTTCTAGACTTGGATGAATGGCCCTCTGCTGCTGATACAGGCTTGTGTAGTAAGGGATATGTTTCATATATAACTTAGCCTTGTGCTTACGTCCTACTTATTGTATATCTTTAAAGTTGAGACTTTCTTTGTAATGCCATTTCCCATTTGGTAAGTTGTGTTTTTTTTCTGCTACTCCTTGAAGGCTTTTGCTGAGGAGCTAGAGAGTTTAATAAAGATTTATTGTGCATCTGTTGGCTTATTGTTTTATCTTCATTCATTTTATTTTGCTTTGTGTTGTTTATAGTTGTGGTTTGTGGTTTTTTTTTTTGTATTTCTAATTTTTTATTTATTTTTTATTTTTTTTTTAATTATGTTAAGAAAAGTGGTCTGATTTGGGTAGGCATTGTTGTTTGTTTTGGAGGTCTGTGCTTAGTGTGTGAATTCGCTGTGTTCTTAATGATGTGAGCAGAGTGGTGATAAATGTTTGACAGTGAAGGTAGAGTGGTAATAATTGCTTGACAAAGTGGATAGGATGGTGACAAAAAAATGTCTAAAGTTCGTTTCAAATACAAATTTTCATTTAACTTTTTACATCAGACTTGTACATCTTATAGGTCTTTGAAACACCAAGTAAGTTTCTCTCCTACTCCATATGTATTGAAGACCCTCTCCAAGGGCATGCACACACTTTCCTTGTGATAAACAAGCATTTTACTGTTCTTATACATTGCACTTCTTTTTTCATTTCATCTTACTTTTCCCAGAGTCAGTTGTACATTTTTTTAACTTAAGAGTCAGGCCTGCATTTTTTGATGCACTTTCTTCTGTTCTCTGGTTGTTTAACCTGGTTGTTAGTGACCCTGTACCTAATGGCTCTACTGCTTTGGCATTGCTCACCGATGTAAAAGACAGCATTTTTCTATGCCATGTACAGCAGAACAAATCTGCTCTTTTGTCTTGTGCTGTCCCTCACATGACAGGCCACACTCCACCCTGTGGTAATAAAACTACACATACCCACAGATGAGAGAGTAGTCTTTATTTATTTAGGTTTGCTGATTGAGATAGTAGACACATCCAAAGTGGACCGATTTCAGCCATAATCTCAGAGCTGCAGAGCACAGCAGAAAATCCAGAAATTTATACAGTAAAGACTGCAAATAAAAATTCTTAATAATGTTGAAGATAAGTATTTTCATATATGTGTGTGTGTATATATATATATATATATATATATATATATATATATATATATATATATACATATATATATATATACACACACACACACACACACACACACATACATAACGAGTATTGGAGAATAAATATATATATATATATATATATATATATATATATATATGTATATATATATATATATATATATATATATATATATATATATATATATGTACATCAGGATGGGGGTTAGTAGATGATTAGTTAAAAAGGATCAAATGTTAGCTGGGGCTGATAGCAGGTGTGATGTTACTTGGTGATAGTTGGTTTAGTTTGGAAAGTGTGAGCATGGCAGAGGGAATGTAGGGTGTCACTGAATTGCTAATGGGATTGGTGGTGTGGAAAAGTATTAGAGTCTTGAATGCAGTTCTAGAAGTGACTATGTGAGGCACATGTATATTAGTGTAGTGAGGAGGATTTTGTTAGCTTGGGTTATTAATGAGGTACTGAAGCATGTGCAGGTAGCTTTCTGTCTTAGGTGGTGGAGAAGTTGATCCCTGAATGGTGTTCATATGGTAATGCTGCAGAGTGCAGGGGGAAGAGAATCCCATAGCTTAGGTGCCACAACCGAGAAGGCATATTGTCTGGAGGATGGTGTGTTTCTAGGCTGAATGTACATGAGCATTATTGGTTTGTGAGTGAAGATAATATAAGGTTTGTTCGACGATTAGACCATGGTTGGCTGAGGTTGGTGTCTCACAGTAGAGAGCTTTGTGGATAAGGCAAAGTAGTAGAAGATCAGCTCTTTCCTTTTGGAGGGCCATTTTGCTCACTGAAGAGTGATGCAGTGATGCTCATTTTGTGGAGATGGTAGAAAATAATCTACATATTTTGTTGCAAAGGGTCTGAAGACCTTCCAGACTATGATATTTTAGAGGAGGATTAGTCTAGTAATGGTTGAGCATATTCTGATTGGGATTGCAGGACATTTTATAGCATTCCTTCCATCTGCTCTGAGGAATTGTGAGATTTGGTGGCAGCCAAAGAGGACAGGGATCATCTGTGCTCTTTGACATCATGAGATCATGAGATTACTGTTCCAGTAACCTAAGCTATATGGGACATATTCTGACAAGGACTGGTTGTCCAGCCAGTATCCAAAGCTTTAAGGCACTTTCCATGAGCCTGTATATCTGTGGAGGCACAAGAGTGTGACAGAATAAAAGATGTTCAAGCACCAAAAATCAGAACTTTCTTGCTGTAGAAGCTACCAGTAAGGCTTTGTCTTGGCTGAGGCTTCAGTGGTTTGGTGGTCGGCTAGTTTTGAGTAATTTGGCAGGTAAATATCCTGTTGAGGACTTTCCTTCCGTGTTTCTGTAAAACGTGGGAATGTTTTTTTTTTTCTTTTGTTTATAACTGTAATAAAGAAAAGTGCTTCTCTAGATGTCATATTCCTTACAGAGATTTGCCCACAGCTTGTCTTTTGGGGTTTAGGAGAATGTGACATTTGGTTGGACTTTATTTCTTTTTATTCAAACCTAAAAATTAAGGAGAAGGCTTAGTTCCCTTAACCTTTTTGTAGAGAACCAACAGCTTAACACCCTTACGTGGCCCCTTATGGTGTCTAGTGCTGGCACCTTGGGTGACCCTCTTCCAATCATTAAGAGAAGAACGGTTGTCAGAGACAGTATTGCAGTACTATTTTTGGCATCCTGTCTTCCCTGAATCTTGATTGACCAATCCTGTGTGTTATTTCAGTGCCCTCTGACCACTTGTCTGGTGCTTTAGATCCCTCTGGTGCTGTTCCTTGAGGAAGCCACTAAGGGACAGGACTCTAGCATATTCTCAAGGGCTTGACACACGCTTGCTGTGGAGAAGGGAGAATCTTGCTTGATTAGTTCAGAACAAGAGGATGAAGAAAAGTACTCAGAAGGTGAAACACCTCTCCACTCTGTTTACCCCTTCTTCAGTGGAAGCAGAACAAGAATAGTTCTCTTTGCCAAGGGTCTGTTCAATGACTTGCAATCACTTTAGACTGTGACTCCATCCTCTGCTTATTCTAAAAGGAAGACATTTTCTCTTTTGAGTTAGAATCACAGTCTGAGGCTTCTGTTCCTAGAAAAGCGGGCAAGCTGTGTAAGGTACCACAATTTCAGAAATACCTCTTCCATATTCCCATAGGTGACACTACGGTTATTTCATTTATAAAACCTTTGAATGTGAACATCTGACTGCTTCAAATCCATATTCCTCAGACAAAGATGGCAGAACCTCAGACAGATTTGGATAAAGGATGGACACCTCTTCAACTTTAGCCTTTAGAACTGTCATTTGTCAGGCTTGTATGTCCAAATTCCTTTTGGCATCGTTTCCTAACATGAAGAGGTCTATTCCTGATTTGCCAAGTTCAGAATATCATTACTTTCCTCAGGTACTCCGGTTACCAGACATTCTTTGAGATGCTCCTGTGATGCTACGGGTGCAGTATCTAAGGCTGCAGCAACTGGAAGAGACATGCACATATTTGCTTGGTTATGGACACAAAATGTATTGAAGGATGTCAAATCTGAAATTCTCAATGCTACCTTAGACAAACAGGCTTTGTTAGTTTGGTATTTAATCTAATGATGTTCTCAACAAATCTCATGAAAGAAGAAAGCTGATCCAAGGGTTGAGCATATTTGTTTAGTCCCTATACTAACATTGTAGCAAAAAAACATTTCCACTCCTGTCCTGGACAATTTACAAGAAACCTTTTAAACAGTCTCAACAAAAGTTAGGAAAGCAGCTGTATAAAAAACAGTAGTTTCCTCCCACATCCCAAAGACATGCTGTAGGTGGATTGGATACTCTAAATTGGCCCTAGGCATGAGTGCATCCGTGTGTGTGCCTTCTGTGGAAGGTTGGGCACTGTGCTGGCAACTCGACACCATAAAACTCTAGTGCCAGTCATGAGCGGACAGGTGATTCACTCTGGTGACCCCGAGGAAAAGCCGGAAGAAGAAGTGAGACAATTCTAAGAAAGGGGGGGGGGTCTCCTAGCTCAACTTCATTTAAAGAAAAATGACTGACTATGACCCCTTTCTTTCCTCTCCTCCTCCTCTTGACCCTGGCAGCTCTTAAAATCTTTTGGGGGATCTTTTTGTATACTTTTCTCTTTGGCATCAGTTTACATCAGACTTGTGGACACTAGGAATCATTCAGAAGCAAAAGCATGAACTCCATTGTTTTCCTCCCATGATTGCTCACATACTTTCCCAGGGAGTCACAGAAGCTGCACTACAGAATTAAAAAGGAAAAGGATTCTACTCAATAGTTTTTCTGGTTCCCAACAAGGAGAAAACCCGGAGACTTGCTTTTGAAATGTCTTTCCTAAATCTCCCTGTCATGGTTTCCAAAATTTAATATGCTGAATTTGCATTTTTCATGACTGGTTTTCTATGTTTCTTGGTGACTTTAGATCTAAAGGATGCATAGCACCACATATTTGCTTTTTAAGATTTTCTGTTTCTGATTAATATTTTCAATTCATTTCTTTACTCTTTGGTCTGCCAGTAGCACCAAGGGTTTTCACATAGTGCCTGGCACCATTAATTGTTTTTTGCAAGTTACAAGGAGCCCACCTCTTTCCCTACTTGGGCGATAGCCTTATTTTCACAGACTGTTCAAAACTGCTCAAAATCTCTCCTCTTTGTCAAAATTTTATTTCAGAAACTAGGTTTTCAACTTAGTCTGGAAAAATTCTCTTTCATTTCTTCTGACAAAATAATTTTAAGTGGATGGCTGCTAGACATTTTACAAATGATGGCATTCCTACCTCAAGGAAAATGTAACCATTTACAAAAAAAAGTTCCTTCACTTTTCTCTGCAACCTCTCGCAACTGCAAAGGAATTCCTCAAGATTCTAGTATACATGGCTTCAAGAATTCTTACGGTCCCTCTTTCCAGATCACACATAAGAAAAATTCAGTGATTTCTCAAATAAATCTGTACCCAGCACCAGTATCCTCTTTCTTTGTCAGAAGGGAACTTCACTGGTCGATAGACCAACTGATTCAGAATCGTGGTCTTCCAGTGTTTCCTTCAGCCCCTACATAGTTTGTAACTATGAATGCCTCAGACTTTGTCTGGGTGGGCTGTATCTAAGAGATTCAAAATACAATGTCAATGGAGTCATCATTTCAAAATTTTATTTTACCTGGGAAAGTCCAACTTGGAACAAAGCCAATTTTCAGCAGAGGCCCGGGGAGAAACACTCCAGACGCATGTCTTTGTAACATGAGAGAAAACCGGAGCACCCAGAGGAAACCAACACAAATGCAGGGAGCACATGCAGAATCTGCACAGAAGGCACCCCAGCCAAGAATCAAACCAGAGAACCTCGTGTTGTGAGATGACAATGCTACCACTGCACCACTGCGTCATCCACAAAATGAAGCACATAAATATCAAAGAGATGATGGCACTAGGGAATCTTATTAAAACCTTAACTCATTTATTCCAGTGGAGCTCTGGAAGTTTGCACTGTAACTTCCAATGGGCAGACCCTAAGTTTTTTTGATAGAATCAAATTATATCCTCACTTTTCAAACAAAGGTTTGTATCTGTGGAACCACTGGGGTTACTAAAGAAGCATAAATGACAAACTCTTTCAGAACAAACTATATTTATAGTGGAAATGTTCTTTGGGTACTAGGTCTTAAACTGGATTTTATAAGCCATACTAAAAGCAGTGACAATCAAGTTTGTAATATTGTGTATACAACTTCATCTTATCAACCATTCATGTTACACACATACTGTCGGCAGCATTTTGTTCAACCACCTGAGAGTTTCATATGAGGCTAAGCAGTGTCTGTGCTACTTGGTTGTCAAGATATTTAGATAAAAATGACATTTTTGACAATATAATTAAATATTATATGATCAGCAATTAATATTTCTTTACCTGTACAAGACAAAGATCAGCTGTACTGCGGTTGTGGTGCTGTGGTAGCGTTGTCACCTCACAGTAAGCCATTGTCCTGTTCGATTCTCAGCTAAAGCGTCTTCTGTGTGTAGACATGCGTAAATGGGCATACCTTCGTTGAAGGTTGTGCGTCAGAGCTGGCAACTCGGCACATAAAAATCTACTGCCAATCATTAGTGGACCAGAGTTCCGCTGTGGCGACCCCTAACCGGGAAAAGCCGAATGATACAACAAGAACAAGACAAAGATCAGCTATCAATGTATTGTATTTGCCACTGTGTAAGCTTTAAGACAAAATGTTTTAATGCTTTGTATGCTGCATGGTTTTGGAATTATTGATTCCAATATGAACAAACAATATTTGACTCCTACAGGCATCATTAGGATGTGACTGCAGAGGCACCTGGAGGTGTTATCTGGTTGTAATGACTTGGATTCCAGGAGTTCTTTTGGTAGCAGACAACAACATTGTCATATGATACATAAACAAAGAGGAATCAGGTCATATTCTCTATGTAAGCTCGCAGTGATAGCCTGGGTAGTGCAACTCAGTATGGTCTGCTCCTTCAGGCTACTTACATTCCATCAAAGCACATTACTGTCGCAGATACACTGAGGAGGACCAGGGCAGACCCCCATCAAATGGATGTTACACACAGAGGTCATCCAGGAGATTATCCACCTGTGGGGAACTCCCCCAAATGTGCCTCCATTCACAACAGACAGTTGAAAAAAATGTTGCTCTTGGACTCCTTGCAGAAAGGACTGGAGGACAGATGCTCTCTTTTCCCATAAAGGAGAATGTACCTTTATGCCCCTCTTACTCTTACCACTGAAAACTAGAGGTCTTTTAAAGATACAAAAAGTCTCTCCAAAATTATTTTAGTAATTCCTAGTGGGCCCAGGCAAACGTGGTTCTCCATCTCTTGAAAATGACCCAGGGCAATTGCCACAAACTTTACCACAGGATGGACTTACACACGGAACTCTAATTCTCCACTATATCAAATTCTTCATCTACTAGCACGGATGATAGAATTTTAATACCTCTAAGGCATCTCTTTTTAGAGAATGTGCAGCAGGTATAAAATGAGGCAAATAAACCTCCTACTAAAAAATCTTATTTGGCCAAAAGGAAGAGATTTACTGTTTGGTGCTGTAAAAGGAACCAAGACCATTTAAGGCAGAAGCTCTTTTGGTTCTTCATTATCCATGTGAATTGTTAAAATGTTGCCTTTCCTTCTCTTCTTTTAAGAGTCATCTTTTGGCCATTTCTGCCTTGGATTGCCCATTCTTCTTCTTTATCTCAGGTAAAACAGGTAAAACAGTTTTTGAAAGGGGTACTGCATATATATCTGATGGAGAAGAAAAAAAACAGTTGACTTCTCCTTGGGCTCTTACATTTGTGTTAGGAAAGTTACACTGTTTCCTTCCAAATGAGCTCATCAAGCTTAACCATTCCTGACCTGGAAAACAGTGTTACTGACTGCTTTAACTTCAGCTAGAAGAGCGTGTGAGCTGCAAGCTCTGGTAATTCAACCTTATCTCACCTTTCTTAAAGGTGAGATACCGTTAAGAAACAGCCTTCCTTCATGACAAAGATGGTATCTGCATTCATCCTAAATCAGTCTAGTCATCTGTCTGTGTTCTTTCGTGAACCAGGAGAAATAACTGAGGAAAGAATATTACATAGTTTGGAATGTCCATAGGGAGCTCAGGTACTATACTGACAGGACAAATGATTGTAGAACTTCAGATCAGCATTTTATTTCCTGTGAAGTTAGGGAAAAGGGACAACCAGTGTCAAGCAGACTGTTTGCAAATGGTTATCCCTTGCAATCCAGTTTTGTTATTCTCACTATGGGTAAACCCATCCTTCCAATTTCAAAGCTCACTATACCAGAGCCTTGGCTACCTCTTGCACTTTTGGAAAGGAGTGGACTATAGATGTATTCTAGAAGCAGCAAATTGGTTATGTTTGCGCATTTTTATTACACATTACAAACTTGACCTTTATTCTAGATGAAGAGATATGTTTGCTAGGATTATCATCCAGGGGCACCTGGACTCTGACCCTTCTTCATCCTCCCTTGCTATTTAAGCTTTGGTAATCACCCCATATAGCTTAGGCTACTACAAAGGTGATCTAATGGTGAACATAGTACAGTTACCATAACAGTAGATGTTTGACTAGATCACTGTTACAGTATTAACAACCTTCCTCCTTCCCCCTTTTCTTGTTCTTTTTAGTCTAACTGCCAGGGTGGGGTTGCTCCCTTATCCCTGTTTTACCCCTTTCTCATAGCACAGAATTTATTATTTATTGCACTAGTCTCCATGTTTCCTGTGAGGCAAAACATCTCTGATTTTTGGTGCCCTTACATTTTCCTTTATGCTGGCACTCTTTTGTGCCATATGAGATGGAAGGTGCCCTAAAGCTTTGGCTACAGGATGGACATATGATCCTTTGCAGAATCTGTCCCATATAGCATAGGCTCCTGCAACAATAATCTATTCATAAATCTGCTGCTATGGTAAGCCTACTTCTAGAAATGTAGTGTTTTTTTTAGCTTTTAAATTGTTAATGTGTATGCCTATGTTTAATGTGGGATCAGGAGATACTTCTAGGTATTCAAAAATGTTTTGACATATTCAAGTGGTACGGGTGGTATACATTAGTGGGTTGGGGAAAGGTGGTTATTTGATGAGTTTTTGTGGGGTGCCAAAGAAAGAGTTTTGTCTTTTTGAGGTTCATGGTCAGCTTCTTACAGTCTAACCAGGATTGCAGATTGTGAAGGTGAGTTGTAAGTCATGCAGTGTGGTTTTTAGTGTGTTTGAGGAGCAGAAGAAAACTATGTCATCTACATATGGGATGATATCACATGTTTTAAGGTCAGCTGGTCAGGGATTGATAAAAATGCAGAAAAGGATAAGTGCAAATGGATTCTTGAGGAACTGCAGTGGTAATTGGCTGGGGTGGCATGTGGGAATGATTATGTTTTACAGAGAAGGATCTGTTAGGTAAGTAGCCATTGAACCAGAAAGGAGGGGATGTGCCAAAGCTGGATGAGATGAGGGAATTAAGTAATGTGTGGTCAATTTGAATCAAAAGCTTTAATGAGAGCTATGAATGCAGCTACTGTGCGGAGTCATCTGTTTATGTTTTTAAGTACAGTGTCTGAGAGTGTTAAGGGTTTCTGTGTTTTTTTAATTTCTCCAAGTCTTTTGGGTTTGTAATACCATGACGGGAATGGACCCCATTCCTAAGTCAAAGTACAATTCAAGTTCATGAAGTTAGTATTGGTTCAATCTTTGATGTCAGCCAGTAGTGCTCTTCACAGCACTCGCAATGTTCCCAGTAATGACTCCTTCTGCAATTCGTATGGAGTTACATGTATTGGTAGCATATCTAAATATGATTGTAGATTCTTTTTTATAAGAGCCATTGCTCCTACTACCATTGGAACTATCTGGGTATCTTTCTTCCACATGGCTCTCGTTTCTGCCTGTAGATCCTGGTATTTTATGACTTTGTGTCTCTCTGTATGCAAGACACTATAGTTGTGTGGTGATTTCAATGACCAATGCTACTTTTGTCTTCTTGGACAACTATAGCTGGTTTTCTAGCATCTGTCTTTTGAACTGTTGGTAATGGGTGATCCCATGTGATATAAACTTCGTCATTTTCTATGATGCTTTGTGTCTCATGTTTCCAGTCTTTTTCAGCCACTTCGATATCATAATGTTTGCACAATCCCCAGTACAACAGTCTTGCCACATTATTATGCCTTTCAGTATACAGTCCTTCTGCCATTAGTGTGTCACAACCAGCAACAAGGTGTGTGACTGTTTCCAATTCGGTTTTACAAAACCTACATTTGTGTGTTTCTCCTACATGTTCAATGGACTTTGTAAACCAGCGTGTCTGTAGCCCACTATCTTGGGTTGCCAATATTAACCTTTCATTTCTTGGTTTGAATTCACCTCTCCTTAACCATTCCTGCGTTCATTCTTGATCAACATGAGGCTCTCCCAGAAGTTTTCTATACTTGCAACTATATTCATTTTTTTCCACATTTCTTACCTTCTCATCTGGTCCTTCACCTTATATTCTTTCTTTTGTTTTTTGGCACATTCAGTTGCTGCCTGGTTTTTATCTACTTCTGGTTTGATTCCCATTCCTGCTTGACGTTGATATGCTTCTGCTAGAGTAATCAGAGAAGTCATCTTAGATTTATTCTCCTCATGTTTCAAAACTTTCACTACATTTGGATCTTGTGAGGTCAATAGATATGTGTGGAGTCCCACGATTGCAGATCTATAGATGTAATCAGTTTCAAGGAGGTCCATCCCTCCTTCAGAACGGGGAATATATAATCTTGGTATACACTGATTTTTATAAATCATTTGGTGAGCATGGAGGATCCTTCTTATTTTAATATCTAATCTATCTAACACTTTTTGAGGCCAGTCAGTTACTTCAAAGCTGTACGTTAGGACAGGAAGAGCAAATTGATTTATAGCTTGGATCTTGTTCCTAGATGTCAATGCTGTTCTCAGGATTAATTTAAGTATTCTAAAGTATTCCTTACTGAGTTATATTTGCATTTGTTCATGTTTTATGGCTGATCCTTCATCAATTCCCAAGTATTTATACACTCCCTTTTACTCAAGTTCTTTTATATCACATTCTTGTCCCAAACTGATGTTTTCCTGGTGTTGCAGTTTTCCTTTTTTAGAGGTTGCTTTTGCACATTTATCAAGACGAAATGACATTCCAATATCATCTGAAAAAGTTTTGACAACCTGCAGCTGTGCTTTCAGTTCCTTATCTGATGAGCTATACAGTTTTAAATCTTCGACAAAGAGAAGATGAGAAGTCATTATACTTTGTTGTTTTCTAGGAGCCAGATTGTAGCCATGGCCTAAGCTGTTAAGTAAACTTCTTAATGGATTAATGGCAAGGCAGAATAGCAATGGTGATAGAGCGTCACCTTGGAATATCCCCCTTTTAATTTTTATCCCTGGGATAATAATCTGTCCTTTATCATGGCTTAATTGCAAAGTGGTCTGCTATTGTTTCATGGTTACTGTAATGTAGTCAACCAGTGTAGGATGTATCTTATACATTTTTAAGCACTCTTTTATCCATGAATGTGGGATACTATCAAATGCTTTTTGTAGTCAATCCATGCCATACTTAGATTCTTCCCCTTTTTACAGTTCTCCAGTATGACTTTATTTAACAAATTATCCTTTGTTCCATATGACTTTCTTTTATTTACCTTTTGTTCTACTGCCATAATTGAGTTTTCTTCTAAATGACTATAAACTCTGTCGGCGTCAATTCCCATGTGTAGCTTATACGTTGTCAGCAGGAAGAAGTAAGAGCATTGTTTTGCCTGTTGTTAGCCAGTGTGGTGTCTGTTTGGGGTGTGCATATAAATAGTTCTTACTCATGTCGAAATCCTTGTACAAAGATGTTAATACTTTTAACCAAAAGTTAGGTACTGCATCTGGGCCTGTGGTTTTTCAATTAGAGGCTTTTCTTAACTTTGTTTCAATCTCTCTGGTTGTTATTTCATCCCGTTTCATATCTTCTACCTTTAAACTTCTTATTCTTTCTTTTACTTCTTCTATCCATTTAGTATCTTTATTATGTTCCACCTGATCTTCATAGATACTTCCATTTCCTCTTTTTTGGTGGTCTTTCAATTTCTTTTACCTTATTTCCCAATTCTCTATAAAACTTTTTTGGGTTATCAATGAATTCATAGGTTCATAGGTAGGTACTAGGCTATTGGCCCTAGGGCCTATATAAGCCTAGCGAAAATGGTACCCTGGCTTTCGCCACTCAAGAAAATTATTTTCCTGTGCCCCTGTCGAGCAGAGCCACAGAAGTGATCCCCGGGGTGAATTTCCTATTTCCCATCCAATCATCAAAGATTTTTCTTGAAGAGGGCTAATGAGGAGCTTTGTTTGATATAGATAGGTAGTTTGTTCCAGAGTATGGGAAGTCTCTGGGACAGGAATCTATCCCTCCAGCATGTTCTGTATATTGTGGTGACAAGGTTTAGGTCCCTAGACTGTGTAGCAACAGAGTAAAGCTGGAGTTTTTTGAGATGGTCTGTGTAGGGCATCTGTTTGAGGCCGGTAATCCTCTTTGTAAGGTATTTCTGCAGCCTTTCCAGTTGTTGTAGATGTCTTGTGAGGTACATACCAAAAGGGGTGTTGTACTCTATAATGGGTCTAATGAGTGATGAGTAGAGGGGAACAATTACCTCTTTTTTCTTGGATGAGAAACCTTTTGTAATGAGGTGTGCCACGTAGAAGGATTTCCTGACTACTGTGGCAATGTGATTATCAAAGGAGAGACTACTGTCCACCTGTGTCCCAAGGTCTCTTATCACACTTTCGGTGTTAAGTAGACTACCACCTATGTGGTAGTTCATGGTTACAGAGTTTTTACCAAAGGGGATGACAATGCACTTTTTGGCATTGAGCTTGAGGTCATGGCTTTGACACCAGGCATCTGTCTCAGTGAGGCACTTTTGTAGGATGTCCACATCGTTAGGAGTTTCAATTATGGCTCCTAGTTTGCAGTCATCTGTGAAAATCATTAGCCAAACACCTTCTGTGTTAGCCTGTACTTCAGAGAAGTAGATACCAAACAGGAGTGGACCTAGGACTGAACCCTGTGGTACTCCACTTGTCACTTGTCTGAAGTCGGATTTGGACTCTGCTACTTTCACAGTGTGGGTTCTGTCAGTGAGCCAGTTGGCAACCCATCTTGTGACATAGGTATTTATACCTAGTTTAGTGAGTTTATCAGCAATTCCAGAGTGGGGGATGGTGTTGAAAGCCTTGACAAGATCTAAATAGGTTGTGTGAACCACCCTCATCTACAGCTTTGGTGACTGCTTCAAAAAAGTCAGTCAGGTTTAGGAGACATGATCTTCCTTTTACAAACCCAAACTGGGTGGGGTCCAGAGAATTGCTTATTTTGTACTTTTCCCTTATATTTATCTATGTATCTTCTAAGTTTTTCTGCCTGTGCTGAAATTTTTAGTTTATTTGTGATAGTGCATGATAGATCCTGGTCTGTTCTAATACTGTGTATTGCATTAATCACATCTATCTTTCTTAGTATTTTGTTGATCTATTTCCTCTTCTATAATCTTCTAACAGTGACACTTCTTGTCTTAACTGCTTTATAATTTTCTCTGTTTGATACTTCCATGATGGTATTCGATTCCCCCCTTCCTTTTTCTCACTACCCCGAGATCTTGTAGTAGAATTTTATCAGTTATTAATTTAGCAGCACAATAGTATACCCTGTTCACTTCTGTTATATCACATGGATCTCTATGGACAGTCCTAATTACTGTGTTCATTTGTTTTATCAGACTTCTTACTTTTTGGGTTTTATTGACCTTCTGCGGTCTATTTCTCTCACTGATCTTAATATATATATCCATGAGCATTAAATCAAGCAACTCTTCTCTTAGCTCATTTTCTTCCAAACTGAGGGCACATCCCTTGTTTTCTGTTTCCTGTTTCCTGTGGGCATTCTATAGAAAGTTCTATAACATTTTCTTGTGGCACATTCTCTTCAATTTCATCCTGTGTCATCTGCTGCTTTGTCATACGGGAACTCACTGGCCTATCACACCTCAACATTGACTGCATCAGAGTTTCCACAGTTTCCTGTTCCTTTTCTTGCTGTCTATTTTCAAATAAACATTTATACTGGTTTCCTCTGGAAGGCTCCAAAATATCATGATGTGGCACCTGACCAGTTGCTTCCTGTTCCACTGGTTTCTCCTTAATTTGGATATCCATTGATCTGTCCTGTTGTGGTGCTTTCTGGATTTGGTTTTCTACACTGAATCCTTTGCTTAGCAGCTGCTCCATAACCTTAATTTCTATTTCTTTGACTTCTCTGTTACTAATCTCTTTTTCTACTTTTCCTTAGTCTTCTTATTTTTTGTATTGTAAAGTTTTGCATGTCTGGATTCCTCTGCCTGCATTTCTCTTCAAATATCTTTGGTGCTGCTTCTTAGTATTAGTTTTGCTTTCTCCTTTGCATAAATATTACACCATATTAATTCTCTTTTCCTTTCCCCTGTCCATATTTCTTCTTCATATATCTCCTGATCTTCTTGCTTTTCCTTATTCTGGGGACTCACTCCATCATGCTGTGATGTAGTCTGTGTTAGACTTTCTACATTAATTCCTTCACTCCGCGCACACTCCATAACTACAACTTCTATTTCTTTAACTTCTGCTTTACTAATCTTCTTTTCCAGATTAAATCTTTGTGGTATTAATTTTTTTATTGTGAACTTTTCCATATCTGGATGCCTTTGCCTGTATTTCTTTTCGAATATTGCCTTCTCTATATTAGTTAACTTGGCTTTCTCCTTTGCATAAATATTGCACCATATCAAATCTGTCTTTCTTTTCCATGTCCATATTTCTTTTTTATATTTTTCAAATATCTCTAGGTTTTGTTGTTTATATTTTCGCACTTCCTCAGATGCTTCTTTTTCCAAACAGATTAAAGTTTCTTGATCTATATAATATTTTTCAAACATCTGTTGTATTAATGAAAGCAAATTTTTATTTGAACCTTCTGACAGTTTTTCCAACGGAAGTATTTTTCTTTCCTCTAATTTCTCAATCATTTTGTTTATCTTGTGTCTGGAAATATTGGGCTTTTTACATAATAGTAACAATACATAATTTCTTTCTTATCCTCAATAGTCCATTCTATCGTCTTTATGGCTCTTCTTTAGCCAATCAATTTTTGTGATTTTTGTGGACTACTACTTCCTTCTACAACAGGGGGGGGGGCATCCTCCCCCTGGGCCTGGCCTGGCCCCATTCTAGGAATGTTTCCGTATTTTGAGGATTCATCACTGTCCTTTTTCCCAGTCCTGGCATCAGTCCGCCTACCAGGATTGGGCACTTTTTCTGTCCTGGGTCTTGTGCACCCAGCTATCTTTTTTGTTTTTGATTTACTTCTGTCCATGATATATGCTATGTAATTACAGTCTATAGATGAGTGTTGCCTTGGTGAGTTTTTTTGAAAAAACAGGGGTCCACCTCACAAGGGTACTCACCAAGACTTGAGGATGAATTCAATTTCAGCACTACTACTCTCCTTTGCTTGCTGACTTTTCATCTCTTCATTAAGGGCAGTGTGTGTGTTCCTATGTTTTGTGAACGCATGTTTGTAGTTAGAGAATATGCTATACTTGAAGAAGTAAGATATTAATTGGCTGCATACTGCTTTCTTTAGCAGCTTACCAAGGTGTGGTAGAGATGAGTCTATAGTTTGCTGGGTTGGCATGTTCTGAGACTTTAGGGATGAGGTTATAATGCTTTTTTCCTTCTATTTGGGAAGATTTGTTGGGATAAAGATGGGTTGAAGATGTATCAGATATGTTGGGATATGAGTTTGCAATGATTTTGAGGAACCAAGGGAGGATGCTGTCAGAGCCTGGAGGTCCAGTACTGCCTCGTGATTGTATAAATTTGATGATTTCTTTGTGAGTAAGTAAGTTGAATGTGGTGAGGAATTGTTCGAGAAGGTGTGGTTTACAGGAACTGGCTGAAGTGTGGGATTGGAAAGGACAAATTCAGAGGCAGTAACTGATGTGGAGACACAATTAAAGTTTTTGTAGATTTTTGAGCACCCTGTTAGTTGGCTTACATCTTTCCCAAAAGGTTTAACATTTAAGAACATGTTTGATTGCTTGTTGCATAAGTAAATGTCTTTAGTCCTTATGTATTTTTTTTTTTTTTGCTTAGTTACATAGAAAAAATGTAATTGCTGTGGTCTTCAATAGATAGCGTTTTTTCAGGATGTCTAGGATCTGTCTTGTTCTTCGAGCAGGTTTAATGTCAGCCAGGGCAGGCACGTTTTTTCATGATCTAATTTGGGGGGGGGGTGTTATTGACACTGCATGCTGTATAGTGCTTCAGTGATAAAGACAGCAGCTTTGTGTTGGTTATGTCATATAGCATTGGATAGATAACATTTTTAATAACATTTTCTACATTTTGGGGATTTGTTGGGGGGTAGGGTGGACATGGTGGAGTATTGATGGTGGTTTTGTTATTTTCAGGGAGTATGCAGTGCTATTGCACAGTGGTTATTGATGTTTGGGGCTGTTCAGTTATAGAAGATATGTAGCTTGGTTGGTTAAAAATGGGTAAGTCTAACACAATGCTGTTAGACGTTTTTAGGTTAGGTTGAGTGGGGTCCTGAACTAGCTGGTAGATATGATGGTCTGTCATGAAACGGTTCAAATAGTATTTATTATATCCAAGAATGCTGTCATCAAAGTCACCTAGAAGTAGGATGTGCTTCCTAGATTTGGTGTATTTTAGGATAGACAATATGGTAGTTCTGAAGTTAGTTGCAGAGAGGGGTCAGGGCAGTATAATGTTGTTAATCTCAGCTAGAGTCTCCTAGGTAAGTGAACTGTTTATGATTAGTCAGATAGGTGAGTGGCTATCTGTAGTGGATGAGGTGACTAGTATGTTCCACTTAAATGGGGTTCTTGTGAGAACCTGATAACCATCACCTGAGCAACTATAAGGTCTGTCAAGATGAGTGATGTTATAGTTGTGAAAGTATGTGTGTATGTTGTTTACGTGTGTTCGGAAGGTTCCAGTAAGGTTAAAAATATCTGTTGTTTTTGTGATCCAAGGTTGGATTTCATCTTACCTGTTGTTAAGGCTTCCACAGTTAAGGGAAGCTCTTTGGTTCATAGGTTGGTACTAGTCTATCGGCCCTAGGGCCTACACAAGCGTAGCCATAACAATTCCCTGGCTATTTCTTCCCACACTATTTACCTCCCTGGACCCCTATCTAGCAGGGTGACTGACGTGATCCCCAGGGTGAATTTCCTTTCTCCCATCCAATCATCAAGGTTCCTTTTGAAGAGGGCCAAAGAGGCGCTCTGCTTGACATGTATGAGCAGTCTATTCCAGAGTCTGGGGAGTGTCTGGGTCAGGAACTTATCCCTCCAGCATGTTTTGTTTATTGTGATGATAAGGTTTAGATCCCTGGAACATGTGGCTCTGAGGGATTGGGATTTATAAGTGTAGCATGTCCAACAGCTCTGGGTCTGACATGGCCTTGTATGTTAAGCAGAGATCGCCTCGGAGTAGACGATATGCGATAGAGTATAGCTGGAGTTTTTTAAGGTGGTCAGCATAGGGCATCTGCTTTAGGCCTGTGATTCTTTTAGTGAGGTATTTCTGTTGCCTTTCCAGTTGTTGCAGATGTGTTGAGAGGTACATACCAAATGGGGCATTGTATTCTATAATGGGTCTAATGAGGGATGAGTACAGTTGAACAATGACCTCCTTTTTTCTGGATGAAAAGCCCTTAGTGATGAGGTGTGCCACACAGAAGGATTTCCTCACTGTTGTGGCGATGTGGTTATTGAAGGTGAGACCACTGTCCACCTGTGTCCCTAAGTCTCTTATCACACTTTCAGAGTTTAGTGTACTGCCACCTATATGGTAATTCACGGGTACATGTTTTTTCCCAAAGGGGATAAATATACATTTCTTGGCATTGAGCTTGAGCCCATGGCTCTGGCACCAAGCATCTGTTTCTGTAAGGCCCTTTTGTAGAGTATCCACATCATTTGGGGATTCAGTAATGGCTCCCAGTTTGCAGTCATCTGCGTACTTTGTTACCCAGAGTCCCATAGTGTTGGCCTGTACTTCAGAGAAGTAGATGCCAAACAAGAGTGGTCACAGGAGTGAACCCTGAGGTACTCCACTTGTCACTTGTCTGGAGCTGGATTTGGAGACAGCTACTTTTACAGTGTGGGTTCTGTCAGTGAGCCAGTTGGCAACCCATCAAGTGACGTAGGGATTAATGCCTAGCTTAGTAAGTTTATCTATGATTCCAGAGTGGGGGAGGGTGTCAAAGGCCTTGTTGAGGTCCAGATAGGCTGTGTGGACTGCCTTACCCACGTCCATGGCACTGGAGACTGATTCAAAGAAGTCAGTCAGGTTCAGAAGACAAGATTGGCTCTTTACAAACCCAAACTGGGTGGGGTCCAGTGTTTTAAGGTTGCCAATGTCTTTGTTTATAAGTTCCATGATAATACGTTCCATGGCCTTGCAGATCAGGCTTGTCAGACTGATGGGGCGGTAGTTCCCGGGATCCAAGGTGGATCCCCCCTTGTGGAGTGGGATAACTGTAGCTGTGCGCCACTCAGTGGGCATGAAGCCTGAGGTGAGGGTATGATTAAACATGACACTTAGGTGAGGTGCCAGTTCATTTTGTAGTTTATGTAGTACACAGCCCGGGATGTCATCTGGTGTCATGGATGCTGTATTCTTAGCTTTGGAGAGTGCGTTTATTACCTGTGTGGCCATTATTACCAGAATTTGGCAATCTTCCAGTATTGAGATGGGCCATTTAGGGGGTGAGAGGGGGGTGAGGTTGGCACTGAATCGATCTGCCAGGATATTGGCAATATCCTTGGGATCAGTATATTTAATGCCATTCTGTTGTAGCTCAGAGCAGATCTGAGCATTGCCATTTAGATTCTTGACATAGTTATAGAATGCCTTGTGGTCATCTTTGGAATCTTTGGCAATTTTATTTTTGTAACTAGCTTTGGAGGATTTTATGAGGGATCTCAGCTTCTTACTAAGGCTGTTAAGGGAGTTTTTTGCATCCTGGGATTTTCCTTTTCTGCAACAGTTTCTTCCTTTTGTTGTAAAGTTTGTTTATAGCAGGGGACCACCAGATTGGCTTCATTTTTTTGGAGGAGAGCATCTTGGTTCTATTTGAGATGGCACGATTCATGCATGAGTGGATGTGCTCATACAGTGCCTTAGTGTAGGACTCAGCAGTCGAACTTTCAATTCCCGTCTGCATGGGTGTCATGAAGTTTGTAACTTCTGACTTTAGTAGCATGAAGTTGGCTTTGAAGAAGTTTTTTATGGAGGTTTCCTTACTGGGGGGTGGGTGGCATGTGGATGTTAAGGGTGATTAGCATATGATCTGACCTGACCAACGAGGGGGTGACCATAGGTGTGGAGCATCGATTTCCCATGTTGGTAATGACCAGGTCTAGGATATTGGAGCCCCTGGTGGGACTATGGATTAGTTGATCCAGGGCATTGGAATTTATGAATTCCAAAATCAGTTGGGCAAAGGTGTTGGTACATGAGTAGTTTTCCCAGTTAATGGCAGGGTAGTTGAAATCACCCAGTATTAGGATGTTTGGTTGTATATTAATACTTTCCAGTATGGTTAGAAAGGTGTAGTGAGAATCTTGGAGCATGGTGGGGGATCTGTAGCCAGCTACAATTTGGATTGCTGTCTTACTTGGTGTTAGTTGCACCAGGAGAATTTCAGATGCATTGTGTTGGTCAACTAACCTGGTGGTGTGAATATCTTTGATGAATATGGACACTCCTCCACCTTTAGTGATTCGATCCTGGTTTTGTGGCCGAAAAGTGTGGTAAGAGTTGTAGCCTGGTATTGCAGGGGTGCTCTCTAGAGCCTTGAACCAGGTATCAGTTACTGCACAGATATCGATATTCTCCATTTTTAGGAGTGCCTTGAGAGAGTGCATTTTGAGGTTTAAACTTCTAGCATTGAGTAGCATTACCTTCAGATTTTGCTTGCTTGTACCTGTTACGGTGGTGGTTTTGTCCTTTGGACTTTGCCTAAAAAAGGCACTATAGGGGTGGCAAGAACGTTAGCCAGTAACCTGAATCCCAGGGGCGACAGGTGCAGACCATCTCTGGCAAAGCATCGTGGTCTTTCGATCATGTCGTCCCAGGCAGACAGATACTGGACCCCCTTTGAATGACACCAGAAGCTTAGCCAGTTGTTGAAGTCAATCATTTTGTTCTTATATTGTGGTATCATTCTGGGCAAGGGCAGGATGCTACTCAGGGCTAGGGCCATACCTGCCTGAGTCACATGATCCAAGAGCTCTTCCATGTCTCTTTTCATGTAGTCCAGGGAGGTATGTCTCAAGTCATTCACTCCAGCATGGGCAATGACAGAGTCATATTTGTACTTGTTGTGGAGTGACTTGAGTGCATGAGTCATGTGGTGGATCCTGGCACCCGACAGGCAGCTCACTGTAATTTTCTCCTTGTTCAGCCTGGTGAGTGGGACATCAGTGTGCCTGAGTATAGAGTCACCTATGACTAAAGTTTTAGGTACGGTGTCTTGCCTTAGGGGCTGTTGCTGGGTGGCACACTGGTGTTGTGAGCTATGTAACACTTTGGTTGTGAATGGTATTTGTTTGAGTTTCAACTTTGAAGGTCCTTGTTGCTTGGGCAGGTTACAGTTAAGGGCTTCCACATATGTGGATTTAGTGTTGCTATGTATGGGTGTTGGTGGTGTTAGTTTAGAAGGGCTAGGTGTTGCTTGAAGTGTAGTGCAGGTGTTAACCTTCTCCTCTTGACTGTCTAGCGCAATTTTGGGTGGAGAGAGCTTTGCTTCCAGTTTGGCTATGTAAGTGCATCTCTCACAGGTTGTAGTGTTGGGTGGTAAGAGGAGAGGGTTGTCTGTGTACATGAGGCAATTGCTTGCATTGCCCCAGTATGCCCAGATTCATCAGGTGGACAGGAAAAATCAACAGAAGCTGACCCTTGGACATGCCTGGTTTGGTGCTTTTTTTTTTGAAAAGTACAGGAGCTGTTTTCCTTTACTTTAGCAAGGTACTTCGCAATTATAGGCTGTTTAGTGCCTATGATTAATTTCTCCTTATTAATAAGGAGAGTTGAGTGCTTGTATCAGTTTAAGGCTTCCTAGTGCTTTCCAGCAGGTACTAGAGCAAGTGCTAGTCACAGGGATGCTTAAAGGTACGATGAAAAAAAAATGGTTTATCCTAAACACTGCAGTGTGCACTAGAGAAGTTAGTTGTGAAAGTAGGTAACTTAAGTTTTACCTGTCTAAAAAGTTAAGTTTTAGTGGAGAGTCACTATTTTTAAAACAGCAAGATAGATTGAAAGGGGGTGATCACTTTTGTATTCTGGTACTATGGAATACAGTAGAATGGCCAATAAATTTAAATAATTGAAGGGGTATGATTTCACAAAATGATAATTTTGTGCTTACTCATACAAGCCAGTGAAAGCAGAGAGGAAAGGAGATACATGGTTAAATTTCTCTTGAAGAGGGCCAGTGAGGTGCTCTGTTTGACATGTATGGGAAGTCTATTCCATAGCATGGGCAGACTCTGGGTTATGAACCTGTCCCTCCAGCACTTTCTGTTGATTGTGAGGTTGAGGTCTCTGAAGTGTGTGGTGTGGAGGGATTGAGATTTCTTTAGATATAGCATTTCTAACAGAGCTGGGTCAGACATGGCTTTGTAAGTCAAGCAGAAGTCACCTCCAAGTAGGCAATATGAGAGAGAATAGTTGCAGTTTTTTGAGTCTGTCTATATAGGACACGTGTTTAAGGCCTAGGATCCTCTTTGTGAAGTATTTTTGCAGCCTCTCCAGTTGTTGCAGGTGTCTAGTGAGGTACATGCCATATGGGGCATTGTACTCGATGATTGGGCCTAATGAGGGAAGAGTAGAGGGAGACGATGACCTCTTTCTTCCTGGATGCAAAACTTTTAGTAATGAGATCTGCCACATAGAAGGACTTTCTGAACACAGTGGCAAATGTGGTGGTCAAAAGAGAGGTTGCTGTCAACCTTTGTTCCCAGATCTCTTATAACTCCTTCTGTGTTCAGTGGACTACCATCGATGTAGCAGTTCATGGGAACTGGGTTTTTCCCAAAGGGGATGACGACACATTTTTTGGCATTGAGCTAAAGGCCATGGTTTTGACACCAGTCTTTGGTCTCAGTGAGGCCTTTCTGTAGGATGTCAAAATCACTTGAGGAGTTAATAACGGCTCCCAACTTGCAATAATCTTTGAACTTTGTCAGCCAGAGTCCCTACGTGTTGGCCTGGACTTCTGCAAAGTAGATACCAAACAAGAGAGGACCCAGGACCGATCCCTGTGGGACTCCACTCGTGACTGCTTGGCAGTCTGACTTGGAGTCAGCTACTTTCACACTGTGGGTTCTATCTGTGAGCCAGTTTGCAACCCACCTAGTGATATTGGGGTTGATGCCAAGCTTAGTGAGATTTTCTATAATTCCTGAGTGGGGAATGGTATCAAATGCTTTGGCCAGATCAAGATAGGCTGTATGAACCACCTTGCCTTCATCCACAGCTCTGGTGACTGACTCAAAGAAGTCGACCAAGTTGAGCAGGCAAGATCTACCCTTCACAAAAACAAACTGTGTGGGATCTAGAATTTGGAGATTCCCTATGTCCTTGTTTATTAGGTCCATGATGATGCATTGCATACCTTTGCATATCAGTCTTGTCAAGCTAATGGGGCAGTAGTTCCCAATCGCTTCTCCTTTGTGGAGAGGGATGACTAGAGCAGTGCGCCATATGATAGGGACAAAGCCTGAGGTGAGGCTGTGATTGAACAGGGCACACAGGTGAGGTGCCAGTTCACTCTGTAGTTCATGTAGAACACAGCCAGGGATGTTGTCAGGTCCCATAGAAGCTGTAGTCTTAGCCTTGGACAGTGTTGTTTTAACCTGTGTAGCAGTAATACTGGGTGCCTGGCAATCTACTGGTATTGTGATTGGTCCTTTGGTGGGGGAGAGGGGGTAAAGTTGGCACTGAATCTGTTGGCCAGTATATTGGCAATATCTTTTGGCTTGGTATAGGAGGTACCATTGTGCAGTAGCTCAGAGCAAATCTGGGTATTGTCATGGAGGTTCTTTACATAATTATAGAAGGCCTTTTTGTTGTCTTTACTATCTGCTGCCATTCTGTTTTCATAGCTAGCTTTAGAGGATTTGATGAGGGATCTCAGCTTTTTGTTGAGGCTGATAAGGGAGTTTTTTCCAGTCTTGGGACTTCACCTTATTCTGCATCAGTTTCCTCCTTCTTTTCTCGAGTTTATTTATGGCAGGGGACCATCAGACTGGCTTCATTTTTTTGGAGGAGAGCATTTTGGTTCTATTGGGTATGGTAAGATCCATGCATTTGTGTACGTGTTCATACAGTAGATTGGTGTATGATTCGGCGGTCATGCAACTAGTCTCCATTTGCATGGTTGCCATAAAATTAGCCACCTCTGTTCTTAGGAGCCCAGAGTTAGGTTTGGAGAAGTTTTTCATGGTGGTTACCTTTGCGAGGGGGTGGGAGGGGGTGTGGATTTCCAAGGTGATTAGTTTGTGGTCAGATCTTACCAGGGAGGAGTTGACTGTTGGTGTAGAGCAATGGTCGCCCATGTCATTAATGACCAGGTCAGGGATGTTGCTACCTCTAGTGGGGGTAAGAATGAGCTGGTCCAGGGCATTAGAATTAATGAATTCCAAAAACCGTTAAGCAAGGGTATTGGTACATGAATAGTTTTTTCAGTTAATGGAGAGGTAGTTGAAGTCACCCAGTATGAGAGTGTTAGGTTGGACCCTAATATTCTCCTGGGTGCTTAGGAATGTGGAGTGAGTGTCTTGGGACATGGTTGGGAACCTATAACAGGCTACGACCTGAATCGATGTCTTACCCAATGTTAGCTGCACCTAATGTATCTCTGATGCATTATGTTGGGCAACCAGACTGGAGGTGTGTGCATCCTTTATGAATATGGAAACACCACTGCCTTTGGAGCTTTGGTCCAGGTTCTGGGGCCAAATGGTGTGGAATGAGTTATAGCCTGGTAGTGCAGGGGTGCTTTCTGCTGCCTTGAACCAGGTCTATGTTACAGCACAAATGTTGATGTTCTCCATTTTAAGGAGTGTTTTGAGCAAGTGCATTTTGAGATTTAGAGTTCTAGCATTGAGCAGCATGACTCTCAGATTGCATTTGTTTTAGCTGTTACAGTGGTAATTTGGTCTTTGGAACACCACCTAAAAAAGGCACTATATGGGTGGCAAGAGCCTTGGCCAGTATCCGGAAACCCAGGGGTGACAGATGCAGGCCATCACTGTCAAAGAATCAAGGTCTGTCAATCATGTATTCCCAGGCAGACATATACTGGATCTCCTTAGAATGACACCAAAAAGTTAGCCAATTGTTGAAATCAGTCATTTTCTGCTTGTACTGTGGTATCATTCTGGGTGATTGTAGGATGCTGCTCAGGGCACGGTTCATACCCGCCTTGGCTACATAATTCGAGAGTCCCTCCATGTCTCTTTTCATGTAGTCCAGGGAGGTACATCTGAGGTCTTTCACACCCACATGTACAATGACAGAGTCATATTTGTACCTGTGGTTGAGGGACCTGAGTGTGTGCGTTATATGGCGGATACTGGCACCTGACTGGCAGCTGACTGTTACTTTCTCTTTATCCAACCTAGTGAGTGGGACATCAGTATGCCTCACTATTGAGTCACCTATAACTAGTGTGCTGAGTATGCTGTTTTGCCTTAGGGGCTTTGGTTGAGTGGCACACTGTATAGGAGAGTTATGTGTCTCGTGATTAGTGTTGTGTTGTGGTAGTCGAGTGCGTTTCTGCCTTGCAGGTCTCTGCTGTTTGGGTAGATTTTTATTGAGCGCCTCAATGAAGGTGGGTGTGTGGTTTGTGTTTTTATGTGAAGGCAGTGCTGGTGTGTATTCTTTAGGGCTATGTGTTCCATGTAGTGTGGACCTTCTCCTCTTGACCAGCTATTCTGGTCTTGGCTGAAGAGTGCATGGCTTCCAGTTTGGATATATAAGTGCATCTCTCGCAAGTCTGAGTGCTGGGAGGTAAGAGGAGAGGGTTGTCGGTGTACATGAGGCAGTTGCTTCATGGCCTCAGGATGCCCAGGTTCACCAGGTTAATAGGAGAAAGCACAGCCTGGAAGGGTGGACATTAATAATAAGTGCTGGAGCTGTTTCCTTGTAGAATGTTTAGTTCTGGTAGCACTTTTGTGTGATACAATAGTTGCTAAGAGAAGTCTGGTATGGTAAAGTGCTAGACTAATAAGCTAGTAAAATTGCAGGAGAGGAGACAACTAGCAGATCTAAGGGAAAATTTGAAGATCAGTCTTTGACACCTCTCAGAAGCTTACAAACAGTCCCAGATTCAGCAAGTATGTATCTGGAATAGACTAGTTACAGGAAAGGTGGGAAACAAGCACAGACACAGGCTTTTAAACTAGAAAGTTGAAAGAGATGGAAAGACTGCCCAAACTGCCAATAAACTACAAAGTCCTGGCCAGAAACCACTCCTCTTGTGGTAGATAGGCTACCTAGTGCTTACCAATCCCACTGATAAGTTAGAAGGCTTTCCTCCAACATAGAAAGGCTTGGGGGGGCTCAGAAACTTACATACAGTCCTAGATACAGCAAATCTGTATCTGGATAGAGTAGTTACAGGAAAGGCGGGAAAAGCACAATCGGGCTTTTAGACCAGAACGTTGAAGGATATGGAAAAAACTGTCCAAATGGCCAATAAACTACAATTTCTGGGACAGAACCTGCTCCTCTTGTGTTAGATAGGCTACCTAGTGCTTACCACCCTCACTGACAAGCTAGAAGGCTTCCGCTTCCTTTCAACAAAGAAAGGCTTGGGGGGGCACAGAAGCTTACATACAGTCCTGGATACAGCAAATCTTTATCTGGACTAGACTAGTTACAGGAAAAGCACAATCGGGCTTTTAGACCAGAACGTTGAAGGATATGGAAAAAACTGTCCAAATGGCCAATAAACTACAATTTCTGGGACAGAACCTGCTCCTCTTGTGTTAGATAGGCTACCTAGTGCTTACCACCCTCACTGACAAGCTAGAAGGCTTCCGCTTCCTTTCAACAAAGAAAGGCTTGGGGGGGCACAGAAGCTTACATACAGTCCTGGATACAGCAAATCTTTATCTGGACTAGACTAGTTACAGGAAAGGCGGAAAAAGCGCAATCGGGCTTTTAGACCAGAAAGTTGAAGGAGATGGAAAAAACTGTCCAAATGGCCAATAAACTACAATTTCTGGGACAGAAACCGCTCCTCTTGTGGTAGATAGGCTACCTAGTGCTTACCACTCCCACTGACAAGCTAGATGGCTTCCCTCCAACACAGAAAGTCTTGGGGGGCTCAGAAGCTTACATACAGTCCTGGATACAGCAAATCTGTATCTGGACAAGACTAGTTACAGGAAAGGCGGCAAAAGCACAAACTTGGACTTTTAGACCAGAAAATTGAAGGAGATGGAAAAAACTGCCCAAACGGCCAATAAACTACATGCAGCTCTCAGATACCTCACAAAGATGCCCACAACCTCTGTTTATTTTGAGTAGTATGGTCACATGACTACAAGGCCTGCCCTATCTGCCATGCCTTTGTCCGTAAGACCTTACGTAGCAGACTTCACATGCTCAACCTCTATCTAAAACAGTTAGTGCTAGGTATGGAGGGACCTTTTGACTTGCCTGCTGAGCCACCTAAGATAAAGGCCAAGACTTCAAGGTCTGTTACTGTCGCTGTGCTCTGCCATCTGACATTCATCCTGTGGCCAAAGTTGGCCTGGATGAGCACTCAGGTACAGCCATTCTGGGTATAGCAGATACCAAAGAGAAAACTGCAAAACCCTCTGCAGAAGGCACATCCTTGGAGGCCCTGCAGACATCAGTCTCCAATGCCAAGAGGGAACCAAAGCTGTCGGCAAGCCAGCTGGATCCCTCCACTCCTTTGCAGTCATCCAGTCCTAGGCCTTCCCGTGTACAGATGCCTGCTAGGCCTTCTCTTAAAAAGAAAGAGAAGAGAAAGCATATCTCTCCTGTTAGGGAAAGTCAACCAGATTGGCAGGCTTACTCGCAAAGCCTCTTCAATGCATTCATGGCCTTGCGGCCTACAGCCCCAGGGGCTTCCCCAATTCCTCCTCCATTTCTGAGCTCTAGGCCACAGGCCTCAGAATCCTCACAGGTGGGAGAGGAAGAGTCCTCTGATTCTTCCTTAGAAGAATCTCTCTCTTACACCTTCTAGTTCCCTTCCCCCTTGGCTATGTCTCTCCAGAGGAGAAATCTGCTGAAGCTGATTCCCCTGCAGAAGATCTCACCTTTGGGGAAACCATAGCAAAGATGAGAGAGTATTTCAAGTAGGATTCATCTGCGAAGACGGAGGTAGAAAAACGGTACTATGAGCTCCTTCAGATGGATTCCCCAGCTCTTTCAGCTGTTCCACCCATACTTCCAGCCTTTCCTGATGCTTTCACTACAGCATCCATGAATCTGGACTCTCAACCTCCAGCTCCCCACAGACCTGATAGGTTTTATAAGGTCCCTGAGACAGCTAAATTCCTGGTAAAATGCCCTGCTGCAGACCCAACTACTATCTGTCACTACTGACAAGGTTTCACAATTACTGCCTTCAACTTCTCTCCTCCCTGATGACAACGACAGCAAGACCATGGAGTGCTTGGGCAAAAAGGTGTACACTTCTGCTACTCTGGCTTTCAGAGCAATCAGTTACCAGACACACATGTCTAAATATGCCTTAGCCCTTTTAGAGAAAATTTCCACACAGCTTTTGGACATCTCTGACTCTCCAGCCAAAGCTCAACTGTCCAGTCTTGTTTCTCTGACCTTTCAAGTTACCAGGCATTCTATAAGGTGGAGCTATGATGCTACTGAGGCCTCAGCTAGGTTGGCAGCATCAGCTTCTGCATTAAGAAGGTATTTTTGGCTATGCCTTCAGCCATTACCACATGATTTTAGGGCTAAGCTCGTAGATGCACCTTTAGAGAATTTAGCCCTATTCGGATCCAAAGTTGCAGACTTGTTTAAGACCTTGCAACAAAAAAGTAATGAATTGTAAGATTTAAAGCATTTGTATCCCCCATTCCCAAGTTTCAAAGGAATTACCCATCCAAAACTCAGTTTTATCAGAAAGCATTCAGGTCCTGTTTCCTCTTCCAGACCAAGAAATGCTGCCAGGAAACAACCCACTCCTGCCAGAACTACGCACACTACCACTCAGAGGGTGCCCTTTGAAGACAGGGCAGGCAGTGTGTGACTACCTGCCATTCTTGAAACCTTCCCATCCTCCCTCCATCCCTCTTTTCTTAAGACTCTCACTGTCTCCAGGTGTGGAGACACATCACTTCAGAAAAGTGAGTACTATCAATAATAAAACAGGGGTACTTCATGACTTGGATTATCCCCCCAAAGAGAAGGGGAATTCTCCAGCCCCCAAAAGAACAGCGTCCTCTCTTCCAACCAGTTCTGGACAACCTTATGGCCCAAGGTAGCATCCAGTCTGTTCTACAGTCAACAATGGGAAAAGGCTTTTACTCCAGGCTCTTTCTAGTGCCAAGAAAAGATGGGCCCTGAAGGCCAATTTTGGACCTTTCCTATCTGAACCTTTTTCTGCATGTACCCACCTTCTGGATACTTACATTTCAAACTCTTTTCCCTCTGATCCTACCTCAAGGGTTCATGGCCACCTTGGACATTAAGGATGCCTACCTACACATCCCAATAAGATCCAGCTTCAGGAGTTTCTGGCATTTTTCAGTGGCCTCCTCTCACTATCAGTTATTGGCCTTGCCCTTTGGTCTTTCCACACCACTCAGAGTCTTCACCAAATGTCTGGCTCCAGTGATTGCCTTCTGCAGGACTCAAGGGATCCAAATATTTCCTTACTTAGACACCCTATTGATCCAGGCAGATTGCAAACAATCCCTCCTGCTTCGGTTGCAGAAAACCATCCTCCTCCTTCAGGCCCTAGGGTGTCAGATAAACTACCCAAAATCCCACCTAGACCCTGCCCAGGGCATAGTCTTCCTGGGGTTCAGGATTTGGACAGACATCATAAAAACCTGACACAATACCTGCTTTTGGTACTTCAAACCAATGAAATGACTGCAAGGCAGTACCTCAGGCTACTGGGCTACATGGCTTCCACTATCCCTATGCTGCCTTTAGCAAGACTTCACATGATGACACTGCAATGTTACTTCAGGTCCATTTGGACTCAGCACTCCCACCCCCTGGAGTACAGGGTTCCCCTCTTGCCCTGCCTCAAGAAAGAGATTTATTGATGTTTGACCCAGGTGAATCTCAATATAAGTGTGCAAAACAGTGCAAGAAAACAGTGTGTTTTTGGACCCACTATACTTGTTTAGTGGGTTGTTTTGAGACTTCAGGGATACCACGGAGATTACTTGTTTTTTTCAATCTAAGTGTGCCACACCAATCCTCTTCACTAACACAGGAAATGTACACAGACACCTCAGACCTTGGTTGTGGAGCAACTCTGGGACCCCTAAAAGTACAGGACATTTGTCCAGAACTACACTGGAAGGAGCACATCAATGTAAGAGAAATGAGAGCAACACTACTGGTCTTGAAAGCCTTTCAGCCCAGACTACAACAGGGATCCCCGAAGCCTTACACAGACAATACCACCGTTCTTTGGTATCTCAACAAGCAAAAGGGAGCCAAATCTTACTTACTTTGCAGACTAGCTCTCTTGGTGTGGGAACTGGCCACCAGTCAGGGAGTTACTCTTCAGGTAGTATACATCCTTTCCCAATAGAACGCTCAGGCAGATTCTATCAGCAGGTCCATGTCAATGACACTCGAATGGATGCTACGCAGTGATGGGGTACACCTCAAATAGACCCGTTTCCCTCCACCATGAGCAGAAAACTTTCCTCCTTCTGCACCAGACTGCCAGAACCTCTGGTAATGGGAACAGATGCTTTTTCAATCTCCTGGAAGGGGATGTTTCTCTATGCATTCCCCCTTCCCTTTTGTTCAGAAAGTCCTGCTGAAGATCCAGTAGGACAGGCTGAAAATCTTGCTGCTGACTCCCTATTGGCCAAGATAACATTTGTTCCCCTCCTCCTGCAATTAGCCAAGGGCAATCACCACAAGTTACCTCACAGAGTGGACATTCTCACACAGGACAAGGGATCCTAAATCCACCCACAGTGGCAATCTCTACAGTTCAACTTGTGGGTGATAGAACTCTGATCCCTTTCAGTCACCTATTCAACAAGGACATGCTCACAGTCCTGCAGGAGGCCAGGGAACCTAATACTAGGAGATCTTATGTATCCAAATGGAAAAGATACTCCATATGGTGTCTCAGAAGGCAGTTGGACCCATTATAAAGCAAGGTTCCCCTAGTGCTGTCTTACTTGTGTGAACTTTTGCAGACAGGGTTACCATTCACCTCCATTAAGGCCCATCTGTCTGCCATTTCTACCTGCCTATCTCTGGAACCCCCCCCCCAGCTTACAGATTGCCTGCAAAACTGTTCTTTAAGGAGGTATTTCATCTCAGGCCACCAAGGAAGCCCATTCTACCTCAATGGGACCTGAATCATGTATTAGAAAAGCTCTCACTTCCACCTTTTGAGACAGCATCCAAAGCTTCTGTAAAATATTGCACATGAAAGACAGTTCTGCTGGTGGCATTAACCTCAGCTAGAAAAGTTTCTGAGTTTGGAAGCTTTCATGGCTGTTCTACCCATCCACATCTTCCACAGAGACAGGGTAACTCTCCGAATCAACCTATCCTTCCTGCCCAAGTTAGTCAACAAGTTCTCCTTAAACCAAGCCATCCACCTACTCTCTTTCTTTCCCAACCCACAGGGGGAAAGTGAGGGAGTACTACATTCCCTTGGTGTGCCCAGGCAGCTTAGGTTCTGTCTGCTCAAAACTAAGTCCATCAGGCAGTCTGAACAATTATTTGTCTCCTTCCACCCCAGGGCCCTGGAAAAAGCATTGGCTAAGCAAACCATATCAGCCTGGATTTCCAGGGCTATTACCTTGTGTTACTCACACCATGGGAAAACCTTATGAGGCAGTGTTAAAGTACACTCCACTAGGGCAATGGCTTCATCTGGAGCCTTCTTCAAAGTCCTGGACACTTCCACTATTCCTGAGGCAGCCACTTGGTCATCTGTACACGCATTCACCAAGCATTACAAAATAGACCAGATTTCAAGGTCCGGGGCTGGATCTGCCAGAGCTATCCTCCATGGATTCCTGCAGAAGTCTACTAGGCTACCACCTCCTTCCTCACACTGAGCTTTGGCACTCATCCAACTGTACAGAATAGTGCAACATGTGAATAGAAGGACATAGAAGAGTTGTGTAAAATCTTACCATAACCATAGATATCCTTCTCTTCCATGTTGCAGTATTCCTTCCCTCCTCCCTCCTATCCCTCCTGATAACAGGTGTTTCCCTTCTTGGATGGCACAGGGCTTGCACTACCTTTCCTCGGACTGGGTCTGACTGGGGAGCTCAGTTCTGAGGTCTGATGCATGCAGACGTCACTTTTATGGCCCACGCTCAGCTAGCCACATCAGACGTTGCACACACCATGCAGTGACTGCAAACTTTTGTATACTGGCTGAACGTGTGAGTAGCAAGAGGAGAAAACCCCAACTGTACAGAATGCTGGAACATGGAAGAGAAGGACATCTATGGTTATGGTAAGATTTTACACAACTCTTTTATATATATATATATATATATATATATATATATATATATATATATATATATATAAGAACTGCAGTTCTCAAAGAGAACCAAGGCAAAATCTGTGCCATGGCTTTCTATAGAGTCTAAACTCAAAATTACCCTTAGAAACAAAGCATGGGCTTTATGACGTTCTTCTAAAGACCGTCAAGATCACATTAAATACAGACAACCCAGGAACGAAACCAAAAAATCAATTTTACAAGACAAAAAAACAATACTACTGTAATTTACAGACAGTAAATCAAAATAACCCTCAGATGTTTTGGGCAGGTTTAAATAATCTACTACATCCTGGACAAACTTCAACCCCAATCCCTCCTGCTACTATTGATAAAACCCGTGAAGATGTTTCTGATAGTTTTAACCAATTCTTTACTGAGACAGTTCAAGCCCTAGCTAGCCAACTACCTCTTAGCTCCCCTGGTCGTGAAAGTAGCACCCCTAGAAACCTACTCGCGTTCAGCTTCCAACCAGTCACCACTTCACTTATCCGTACCTTGATCAAAAAATTAAAACCCACTACACTTTCTGCTGATCAACTCCCTGCCGAGTAACTACAAAAATCAGCTGATGCTATTGCTTACCCCGTCTCAATACTAATCAATCGAACAATAGTAGAAGCTAAAATTCCCACAATCTGGAAAATATCCTATGTAATCCCACTTCACAAAGGAGGCAGCTCTACTGAATTCTCCAATTATAGGCCGATAGCAATACTCTCTCCACTTGCAAAGATTATGGAAAAATGTATTCATAGACAACTCATGCACCACCTAATCCAGAATCACCTTATGGCAGACACTCAGCATGGCTTCCATCCTCATCACAACACTACTTCAGCCCTCCTAGCCTTTACCAACACCATAAACCATAATTGCAACAATAATTATATATCCTCAGCCCTCTTTTTAGATCTTTCCAAGGCATTCGATATGGTTGATCACCAACTTTTAATCCACACCCTGCAAACATTCTGTCTAGATACTGGAGCCCTCCAATGGTTTCAGTCCTACCTGAATGGTCGACAGCAGGCTGTCCTCTGGCAGAACAAACTCTCTAACCTTCTACTTAACACCCTTGGAGTACCACAAGGCTCTATACTAGGGATCTTGCTGTTCTCCATCTTCATTAACGACCTTTATACTGTCATCCCAAAAGTCAGCTGTATCCAATATGCTGATGACTCTACTCTGATTTGCTCAGCCACATCTCCAGTAGAGTTATTGTCAGCTACCCAGACCACCTTTAATACAATAGAAAACTGGCTTTCTGAACATTGTCTGATCCTAAATCCCAAAAAAACTAAAATGCTGTTATTTTCACCAACATGTAGGTCTACCGCTTTCACCTTTACCATAAAATTAAATGATGGTACAATAATCTCCCCTGACCCGTCTACAAAACTATTAAGTGTCATCATAGACAATAATCTAAAATTTGACCTACATGTTAACCAAACTATCAAAACCATCAATAAAAAACTAGGGTCACTTTACAGAATAAAAGCCTTCCTAACCCCTCCAGCCAAAATTACCATAGCTCGCTCTCACTTTCTTTCAACCCTTCTGTATGCATCCCCTCTACTCTCGAATTTAAACAAGACTGTCCTTAACATACTCTCAATTTGCTACAACCACATTGCCAGCTTTGCCACTGGGCTGCCTTTTAGGACACATCATTGCATCAATCTAAATCAGCTTGGGTGGCTTGAACTACCCAGCCTAATCCAATATAACCAACTGATTATGGCCTATAAAATCCTCTATAATCCGGTTAATACTCCTGCACTTAAAAATATTATCACCCCCCTATAACAATCCTAGACCGCTTCGATCCTCTAACAAACTACTAATTCAGACTAGCAAAATTAATAACACAGCCGGTGATTCTCTCTTCGCAAACTCTGTAAGTAGATCCTGGAACTCTCTTCCAGCTGATATTACCTTACTTTCCACCTTAGGTCAATTTAAAACTAGACTCAAACAACATTTGTCACTTAACTGGCTATGTCAATGTATCAAGCCTGGCTAACTCTCTAGAATGTGTAAAAATCTGTTAACCAATTTACTGTGTAATTTAATTTAATCCTGACTTGTGCTCAGGATTAACTGTAACTTGTTAAACTTGTTTAACTTGCTGACTTATGTAATCTCTGTAAATAGTCTGTTTGTAATATGTAATGCTGGTATTATGTAATGCTGTATCTGCTTACCCTTGGAGCTTTTCTCCCCGGGCCTCCGCTGAAAATGGACATGCATCCAGTCGGACTATCCCGGTCAACAAATGTAAAATAAAATAATTTTTTTATATATATATATATATATATATATATATATATATATATATATATATATATAAAATGTGTGTGTGTGTGTTGTGTATGCACGCATGTGTGTGTGTGTGTGTGTTTGTGTGTGTGTGTGTCTTGTATATGTGTGCACGCACGTGTGTGTGTGTGTGTGTGTGTGTGTATGATATACATCCTATGGCTATATAGACACACACACACACACACACACACACACACACACACACACACACACACACACACACACACACATACACACACACACACACACACATACACACATGTCATACTAGACAGAACCTACTGGTGAGTCAGTGTCAGTGGATGGCTGGAAGCAGTAGAACAGCTCCATAAATTACTGATTGGAGAATGTCATGTCCAGCATCACTGAAACTGCGAAAGACCTTAGATTAGAAGTGCAATAGCAGTAGCAGGACTCTTTTGCCTTTCTTTGATTATGTTTAGCTGAAGTCGATAATGGTGGTGAGAATAGAATAAGAAAATCACATACATACAGCAGTAACTTAAATAGGGACTGTTTTTATTGTTTGTCTATTTGTTCTGCCACTAATATATATATATATATATATATATATATATATATATATATATATATATATATATATATATATATATATCCTGATTACCAGATCAGAGATATGGATGGATAAATGCTGAATGAGTCATTAATAAAAATCACATTTATGTATTCAGGCTGCTGCCCCCTCTTTCTCTTGTGTTTATCCTCAGAAGAAGTAAGTAGTCAGGCAAACAGGCTGTCCAGTTTCACAACTGCAGTTCTCAAAATAAAAAAAAAAATAAAAAAAAAAAGGAAAATATTCTGTCAGCTGAGTCTTTCTGCTCCCAATTTCAGCTATCAAACGCATTTAATAGTAAAACCATGTGGTCATAAGCATGAAAAACAGTCATATAGCTGAATATTCACTATATGCACTAAAAAAAAAAGAATATTGTTTCAGATACCTCAGCACTGCATTCACTGACAGGACTCTATGATCTGTGCATAATAAATATGAAACTATCATGGCCGATACTTTCTCCTGCACACCAGTTTGTCCAAAGTACCTCCAGGGAGACCCCAGCTATGTACAGACTTCTCACCAAATTCTGCATGCATCCCATTTCTTTATAAACAGCTAACTAGTAACTAGACACTTCCCTGTTTTAGGTCCCTCAACTACCTCACATTTCTTAACAACCTGACCTGTAGCCTCTGTCTTTCAGCCTTGAGCTGTAAATAGGTGCAATTTCTAATACTGATATAAATCAATGATACTCCATATATAAGAGTTTGATTCTCTCAACCTGAGCGGAAAGAGTGCATGTTTACTTCAGGATACAGATCACATATTAGGGTTCAGCAGTGGAAGGATAGCAGCTAAGTTCAAGGATTTTATTCAGCTTGATAGTTTTCTGCAGAGGGTCTTATATCTGGTAGAGAGATAAGAAGCTACAGAATCCAGTCTCAAATGTACATGTGCACAATGTTTATCATTTAAATGGGTGACTTGCAATGTTGACGTGTCTTAAAATACAAGTTCAGCAGTATCTGATTTTGAAATACCCCTTCCTTCCTCCCTCCCTCCCTCCCAGTTAGCCAACAAAAAATATTCAGATAAACTAAAAAGCAGTACGAGGAAGACTTTGAAGAAAAGGACAAAGCTTCAAGAAAATGGATGCTAATGAATAACAGCATGATGGCCAGTACATGAAATGATACAAAGAATTTTGAGTAGGATTTCACTGCTAAAATTAGCTAGTTACTAGCTTTAGTAAGGCAACCTTGGCTATAAGCTGTTGATAAACCTTATCCTGTATACTGGTCTGATTCTATTAGGCTACTCCTCCATGTTTTGTCTGCCAGAAGGAAATAAATACATAAGAAGGGATGAAATCTCTGTGTTCTGCATACTTCTTAACTTGGTCATTTCAGGCAGTTTTTAATTACAAGTGGTGCATATTTTATAGATCGAAGCTGCAATATAACTTACTGGTATTAGTGACTGAAGTTACTAAAATGCCAAGCAAATTCAAAAGTTATTTTAATAACAGATATTTTCTGCTGTCCATTAAAGTTGAATTTATTTTTTAAACGTGTGAGACCAAAACATAGAGCAAGAACAGTTTCTGGTAACAGTTTCTGGTAAGCCCTTGAATTGCAGCTATGTGGTTATAAAACGTATTGTCAAACCCACATAGACACAGTAGCTGAAAACCTACTTATGTCCTGCTCTCAGGAAATAAAATTATGACAGATGAAGCTGTTGTCAGAGAAGCTCTAGAATATCTGCACTCAGTACAGTCTTTTACCTCATTGATTACATCTGACATTTTAGCACAGATTTAAAAATTGTTAGCAATTGAACTTGTTGCTTTCCAAGTGGCTACGTCATCTGCTTCATATGTTGCTACCATTTCCCCATCCCCTTCCCAACTTGCCAGTGGTAATAGTAGTCCCACCGTCTGGGTGAGGAGTAATAACAGGAACACTAAATTAGGATCCATAAAAGAATATGAGCACAAAACAGAATATTGTGAGCTGGAAGGTACACGATGGTAGGGGCATAAGCAAAATAAATAAATATATAAATAAATTCCTTGTCTTTCAGCAACTTCTAGTGATGAGGCTGGAGAGGTGTGGCAAAGCACATTTGCACATTTGCAATTATATGGATCTTCTTCATTAAAAGGCTCCCTTTTATTTTCAAAATGTTGATATTGCTGTATTTGCTTGCAGTCTGCTCTAATGGAAGTTACAAACCTGGACCTTGCTACTACCCAAGAGCAACTGACAGGATTAAACATGGATTACATATTGCAAATTAAGTTTACTAAACTTGAACTGAACAAATTCTGGCTGATCATTAAGCAGGAATATACAGACATCTCAATAAGAAGGATTTTCTTGCCTAACTCAAATTAAGATCCAACCAAGACCTGAACTGAAATATGTAGAACAGGAGCTAAGGGTTTGTCTGTCAATAATTTTGTCACCAATCAAGAAACTTTGAGCCAGAAAGCTGGCTTATACATCTTATTTGAAGCAGAGTGTGTACACTGAATTGAAAAAATTGCTTTTTTGTCAATGTAAAATTCTAGTTTGTGTCTTTCTGTGATTGGTGACCGTAAAATATCCTAATATATCTGTGCCTGACGTATAAAGCCATGTCCAACCCGGAATTAATGGACATGCTGCACCTCAGAAAATCCAAATCCCATCGAGCTACGAGCTCGATAGACTTGAACCTCAGCACTGAAATAAATAGGACATGCTGGAGGGACTGAGTCATAACCCAGAGGCTCCCTTCACTCTGGAATAAAATCCCAGTCCAGGTTAGGCAGAGTCCCTCATTGACTCTCTTCAAGAGGAATCTTGATGAGTGGATGGGAGATCATAGGTTTACCCTGGGTATCACTTCTGTGTCACTGTTAGATAGAGGCAAAGTATACTAACCTCGAAAAAGGACATAGCAAAATTAATTTAAAATGGGTGGTGAAAGCCAAACACACTCTGGCTAGGCTTATAAATGCCCTAGGGCAGATAGCCTAGTATGAACCTATGAACCTATAATATAACTTAACAATAGGGGTGTGCTGTACTAAAAGTCTTCTTTGTTAAAAGTGCTGCAGTGTGAATATGTTTGAGGGCCACTGACTTCACACATCTAAGTGGTTTTATTTAATTTGATAACCAGTGCAGAAAAAGATCTCCATGGAGCTGTTTCAGACTCAGAGTGAGAGAGCTGTCTGACTGTGACTTGTTCATATTCTCGCAATTAGACAAATGTAGGTTAAGGTAGTCACAGCCTGGAGCACAAGAAGCAGCTTGTTAACAGTTCATAATCTTAATCCTGTGTGCTAGCAATGTGTAAACTGTATTAGCAGCTTTCTGGATATAGTCTCCACTTACCTGTATTCTTTTTTAGAGATCTGTAACAATTGGTGGGTGGTGCAGTGGTGCAGCAGTTAACATTTGGGAGGGTGGCCTAATGGTTAAGGTGTTTGCCTTACAAACACAAGGTGCAGGGTTTGAGTCTCACAAGGGATAATTGGGTAGGCTTAAAATGGCTTGCAAGGGCAGTTAGCTTAGTACTAATCTATGAACTTATGAACCTATGAACTCACAGCAAGAGATATCTGGTTGATTCTCAGCTGGGGTGCCTTCTGTGCAGAGTCTGCATGCCCTCTGTGTGTTTGCGTGGGCTTCCTCCGGGTACCCCAGTTTCCTCCCACATTCCAAAGACATGTGTGTAGAGTGTTTTTCCCTGGGTCTCCACTGAAAATGGGCTCTGCCCCAGTCAGACTTTCCCAGTAAACAAATGTTAAATAAATACATTTTCAGAGCAAACCCTCCTTTAACCTTGAAAGAAGACAGTATTAACTGCTGCATAGTGACATTCTGTTCATAGGTTCATAGGTGTTTACTAGGCTAATGACCACAGTTAATTTTGACGTGAACAACATTACTTTTCTTGATGTTTCCATCTCTAGAAAACCAGATCATATTTTGTGTACTGAGGTCTTCTGGAAGTATCCCCAATACAATATCCTCCTCCATGCATCCAGCTTTCATCCACCCCATATAGCCAACAATATCCCAAAATCCCAATACATCAGAATGAGACGTATTTGTTCTAAGGATTCAACCTTTCAGGAATATAGGTGGGATCTGACTCACAGGTTTAGAGACAGGGGATATTAGATGGTACATGGTCTGCAGGCCAGCAATTGGGCTAATACTCTCAATAGGGAACACCTTTTGACATACAAACAACGGGAGCAGCAAAGCTTGGCACCCATTAGACTAGTGACCAGTTATGGTAGGAATTCTGATTTATTAATCAGCAGTGTACAGAGACACTGGAATATTTTACAGAGTGATCACAATCTAACTAAAATTCTATCAGACAGATACCAGTATTCATTCCGCAAAGGGAGAAATCTTGCTTCCCATTTGAATCATTATAAACATTCACATTCCAGGACACCATTTCAGGTGGTCCAAACTACACTAACGGGTGAGGTGCTTGCAGGATGCTTCCCATGTGGACATTAGACTCACTGTAATAAGTTTTTTAAATCCAAACAATTCACAAGTAAGAACTGTGGCACAGTTTATGACATTATCTTTTTTTTGCTAATTGCAGTAGCGAATGGCTGATAAATCTAGCAACATGCAGCTGTGGCTCTTTCTATATAGGACAAACTTCACGACCACTAAGATTGAAAATTTCTGAGCATACCAGTGACATGAAGAACAAAAAATCAAGCAGTGCTGTATATAACCATTGTCTAAAACATTCATCTGCCAAGTTTAGTTTCATGGTTATAGATATCATGAAAGGGAATAAATCCAACAAAGTGGGGTGGCATTCCATTCTTGACACAGAGGAGAAAAAATGGATTGTTAAACTGGGTGGTTTATTTCCACCTGGATTAAAATGAACCATTTTAGATCATCCAATCACAAGCCTACTGTAATTAAGTGCATGTATAAAAGACTATCTGAAATGTATTCTATTTTACACTGAGGAAGGCTGTGTTGTGTACCAGCCGAAACTGGTTTGTTTGTGCATTGCACTAACTGAATAAACTTATTTTTTCAGCCTCACAGTTTACTGGTTTACACTTTTGGGTCTTGGATTTTACATTGCTTAAGCCGTGCAATTGCCTTTCATGCAAGGGGATCTTTTTTGATGTTTCTGTGTTCTAGTTGGGCATCATATAACTGATTTGTTTGCAGTTAAAAGCATTCTCTAGAGTCTCCTTGGTCCTTTATATGTTTAAAACTCTCATTTAGTGGCTACAGCTAGTAGCTGTAATAGTTTCCCACCTGTCAACCCTATTGTTGTCTTGTTCTTATACTTGGTGGCTTTGCAGTTGCCCGCCCATACTGTATATTTCATCTTGGACATTCCTCCCAGTCTAGTGTCATTAGTTCATTCTACCTAGTGGAGAGAGAACATTTAAGAAGGCCAACCCACTTAGATTTTTAACCTTGAATTATCTTCTGTTCCAGCTTTCTCCTTTTCCACTTTACTAAAAAAAAATTCTAAGCTTGTTTCCCCCCTTTCCTGTAACTAGTCTAGTCCAGATACAGTTTTGCTGTATCCAGGACTGTTTGTAAGCTCCTGAGCCCCCCAAGCCAGTCTGTGTTGGAGGGAAACCTGCTAGCTTATCAGTAGGAGTGGTAAACACTAGGTAACCTATCTACCACATAAGGAGGAGTTTCTGGCCCAGAAATTGTAGTTATTGGCTGTTTGGGCAGTTCTTCCATCTCTCTCAACTTTCTGATTTAAAAGCCCACATTTGCACTTGTTTCACCCCTTTCCTGTAACTAGTCTAGTCTAGATACATATTTGCTGTATCCAGGACTGTTTGTAAGCTTCTGAGCCCCCCAAGTCTTTCTGTGTTGGAGGGAAGCCTTCTAGCTTATCAGTGGGAGTGGTAAGCACTAGGTGACCTATCTATCACATAAGGAGTGGTTTCTGGCCCAGAAATTGCAGTTATTGGTTGTTTGGGCAGTTTTTCCATCTCTCTCAACTTTCTGATTTAAAAGCTTGCATTTGCACTTGTTTCCCCCTTTCCTGTAACTAGTCTAGTCCAGATACAGATTTCCTGTATCCAGGACTGTTTGCAAGCTCCTGAGCTCCCCCAAGCCTTTCTGTGTTAGAGGGAAGCCTTTTAGCTTATCAGTGGGAGTGGCAAGCACTAGGTAACCTATCTACCACATAAGGAGTGGTTTCTGGCACAGAAATTGTATTTATTGGCCGTTTGGGCAGTTTTTCCATCTCTCTCAACTTTCTGATTTAAAAGCCCGCATTTGCACTTGTTTCCCCCCTTTCTTGTAACTAGTCTAGTCCAGATACAGATTTGCTGTATCCAGGACTGTTTGTAAGCTTCTGAGCCCCCCCAAGCTTTTTTGTGTTGGAGGGAAGCCTTACCAGTGGGAGTGGTAAGTACTAGGTAGCCTGTTTAACACAAGAAATGTGTTTTTTGACCCATATATTGTAGCTTATTGGTATTTTGGACAGTTTCTTCCATTTCTTTAAACATTCTGGCTTAAATGCCTGGTTTGCGCTTGTTTTCCCCCTTTCCTGTAATTAGTCTAGTCCAGTTACAGATTTGCTGTGTCCAAGACTGTTTGTAAGCCTCTGAGCCCCCCAAGTCTTTCTGTGTTGGTGGGAAGCCTTCTAGCTTATCAGTGGGAGTGGTAAGCACTAGGTAGCCTATCTACCACAAGAGGAGTGGCTCCTGGCCCAGAAATTGTACTTTATTGGCTGTTTGCACAGTTTTTCCATCTCTCAACTTTCCGGTTTAAAAGCCCGCGTTTGTACTTGTTTCCCACCTTTCCTGTAACTGGTCTAGTCCAGCTGCAGACTTGCTGTATCCAGGACTGTTTGTAAGCTTCTGAGCGGTGCCAAAGTCTGCTCTTCAAATTTTCCCTTAGATCTACTAGTTCTCTCCTCTGCTGCACTTATACCAGCTTATCAGTCTAGCACTTTGTCAGACTTTTTGTAGCAATTATTGTAGCATGCAAAAGTGCTACCAGCACTAAACATTCTACAAGGAAACAGATCCAGTACTTATTATTAATGCTTACCCTTCCAGGCATGTCTAAAGATTAGTTCCCTGTGCTTTCTCCTATTAACCTGGTGAACTTGGGCATCCTGAGGCAATGTTGCAACTGCCTCATGTACACCGACAACCCTCTCCTCTTACCTTCCAACACTCAGACTTGCGAGAGATGCACTTATATATCCAAACTGGAAGCCACACGACCACAGAATCATACACCAATACACTGTATGAGACCAGAATAGCTGGTCAAGAGGAGAATTCAACACTTGCACCACACCACATGGAACACACAGCCCTCCAGAACACACACCAGCACTGCCTTTACATAAAAACACAAACCACACACCCACCTTCATGGAGGCTCTCAATAAAAATCTACCCAAGCAGCAGAGACCTCCAAGGCAGAAACACGCTCGACCACCACATTACAACACTAATCATGAGACACATAACTCCCCTAAACAGTGTGCCACTCAACCAAAGCCCCTAAGGCAAAACAGCATGTTCAACACACTAGTCTTAGGTGACTCGATAGTGAGGCACACTGATGTCCCAGTCACTAGGATGAATAAGGAGAAAGTAACAGTCAGCTGCCTGTCAGGTGCCAGAATCCGCCACATAATGCATGCACTCAGGTCCCTCAACAACAGGTACAAATATGACTCTGTCATTGTACATGTGGGTGTGAATGACCTGAGACATACCTCCCTGGACTACATGAAAAGAAACATGGAGGATCTCTCAGATTATGTAGCCCAGATGGGTATTACCCTAGCCCTGAGCAGCATCCTACCATCACCCAGAATGATACCACAGTACAAGCAGAAAATTATTGATTTCAACAATTGGCTACGTTTCTGGTGTCATTCTAAGGGGATCCAGTATCTGTCTGCCTGGGATGACATGATTGACAGAACTCGATGCTTTGCCAGAGATGGCCTGCATCTGTCACCCCTGGGCTTCCGGATACTGGCCAAGGCTCTTGTCACCTCTATAGTGTCTTTTTTAGGCGGTGTTCCAAAGGCCAAATTACCACCGTAACAGCTACAAATAAATGCAGTCTGGGGATCACGCTGCTCAATGCTAGAAGTCTAAATCTCAAAATGCACTCACTTAAAGCACACCTTAAAATGGAGAACATTGACCTTTGTGCTGTAACAGAGACCTGGTTCAAGGCAGCAGAAAGCACCCCTGCACTACCAGGCTATAACTCATTCCACACCTTTCAACCCTAGAACTTGGACCAAAGCTCCAAAGGCAGTGTTGTTTCCATATTCATAAAGGATGCACACACCTCCAGTCTGGTAGCTGAACAGAACACATCAGATATACTTCAGGTGCAGCTAACAGTGGACAGCGATTCAGGTCATTCGCTTGATATGGGTCCCCAACCATGTCCCAAAACTCACACTCCACATTCCTAAGCACCCTGGAGAATATTAGAGTGCAACCTAACACTCTCTTACTAGGTTATTTCAAATACCTCTCCATTAACCTGGTAAACTACTCATGTACCAATACAATTGCCCAATGTTTCCTGGAGTTCATTAATTCCAATGCCCTGGATCAGCTCATTCATAGGTTCATAGGTAGATACTAGGCTATTGGCCCAAGGGACTAAGTAAGCCTACCCAACAAGGTTCCCTGGCTTATGCCACCCAAGAAAGTTAATTTCCTGTGCCCCTGTCAAGCAGAGCCACAGAAGTGATCCCTGGGGTGTATTTCCTATAGGTTCAAAGATTCTTACCCCCACTAAAGGTAGCAACATCCTTGACCTGGTCATTACTAACATGGGCAACCATTGTTCTACACCAGTAGTCAACTCCTCCCTGGTTAGATCCAACCACAAACTAATCACCTTGGAAATCCACCCCCCCCCCCACAAAGGTAACCACTATGAAATACTTTTCCAAAGCTAACTTTGGACTCCTAAAAACAGAGGTGGATAACTTCATGGCACCCATGCAAATGGAAAATAGTTGTGTGACCACAGAATCATACACCAATACACTGTACAAACACGTACACAAATGCATGGATCTCGCCATACCCAACAGAACGAAGACACTCTCCTCCAAAAAAGAGGAAGCCAATCTGATGGTCCCCTGCCATAGACAAACTCTACAACAGAAGGAGGCAACTGATGCAGAATAAGGTGAATCCAAAGACTGAAGAAACTCCCTTGTCAGCCTCAACAAAAAGTTGAGATACCTCATCAAATCCTCTAAAGCTAGCTATGAAAACAGAATTGCAGCAGATAGTAAAGACAACCAGAAGGCCTTCTATAGTTATGTAAAGAATCTCCATGGCAATACCCAGAATTTCTCTGAGCTAATGCACAATGGTACCTCCTATACAAAGCCAACATATATTGCCAGTATACTGGCCAAACAGATTCAGTGCCAACTTTACCCCTCTCCCCCCAAAGGACCAATCACAATACCAGTAGATTGCCAAGCACCCAGTATTACTGCTGTACAGGTTAAAACAGTACTGTCCAAGGCCAAGAATGCAGCTTCTATGGGACCTGACAATATCCCTGGTTGTGTTCTACATGGACTATAGAGTGAACTGGCACCTCACCTGTGTGCCCTGTTCAGTCACAGCCTCACCTCAGGCTATGTTCCTACCAAATGGCGCACTGCTACAGTCATCCCTCTCCACAAAGGAGGAACGACTACAGACCCTGGGAACTATCACCACATTAGCCTGACAAGTCTGATATGCAAAGCTATGGAATGCATCATCATGGACCTAATAAACAAGGATATAGAGGAATCTCCATACTCTGGATCCCATGGATAGATCATGCCTGCTCAACTTGGTCGACTTCTTTGACTCAGTCTCCAGATCTGTGGATGAAGGCAAGGTGGTTCATACAGCCTACCTTGATCTGGCCAAGGCTTTTGGTACCATTCCCCACTCAGGAATCATAGAAAAACTCACTAAGCTTGGCATCAACCCCAGTATCAATAGGTGGGTTGCACACTGTCTCACAGATAGAATTCACAGTGTGAAAGTAGCTGACTCCCAGTCAGACTGCTGACTAGTCACGAGTGCAGTCCCACAGGGTTCAGTCCTGGTTCGTCTCCTGTTTGATATCGACTCCTCTGAAGTCTAGGCCAACACAAACGGATTCTGGCAGACAAAGTTCACAGACAATTGCAAGTTTGGAGCTATTACTAACTCCCAAGTGATGCTGACATCATACAGAAAGGTCTCACTGAGACCAACAACTGGTGTCAGAACCATGGCCTTAAGCTCAATGCCAAAAAATGTGTCATCATTCCCTTTGGGAAAAACCCCGTTCCCATGAATTACCACATTGATGGTAGTCCACTGAACACAGAAGGCGTTATAAGAGATCTGGGAACACAGGTTGACAGCAACCTCTCTTTTTTGAGCACCACATTGCTACTGTGGTCAGAAAGTCTTTCTATGTGGCACATCTCATTGCTAAGGTTTTTCATCCAGGAAGAAAGAGGTCATTGTCTCTCTCTACTCTTCCCTCATTAGGCCAGTCATTGAGTACAATGGCCCATTTGGTATGTACCTCAGTAGACATCTGCAACAACTGGAGAGGCTGCAAAAGTACCTCACAAAGAGGATCCTGGGCCTTAAACACTTGCCCTATATGAACAGACTCAAAAAACTCCAACTATTCTCTGTCTCATATCGCCTACTTAGAGGCAATCTCTGCTTGAGTTACAAAGCTGTGTCTGACCCAGCTCTGTTAGAAATGTGACAGCTAAAGAAATCCCAATCCCTCCACACAACATGCTCCAGAGACCTCATCCTCATTACCACAATCAACAGAATGTGTTGGAGGGACAGGTTCATAACCCAGAGACTGCCCATACCATGGAACAGACTTCCCATACATGTCAAGTAGAGCACCTCGCTGACGCTCTTCAAGAGAAATCTTGATGAGTGGAAGGGAAACAGAAAATTCACCCCGGGGATAACTCCAGTGGCTCTACTCGACAGAGACACTGGGAACTAAGGTCAGGTGTCACTATGTCAGGGTAATCCTATGGTTAGGCTAAAGGCCTCAGGCCATTAGCCTAGTACACACTTATGAACCTATGAACCATTGCTTTGATGACCAAACTGGGCCGGGTCCAATGTCTGAAGGCTTACTATATTTTTATCGATTATTTCCATGGCTTTACATATAATAGGTTCATAGGTTCATACTAGACTATCTGCCCTAGGGCATTTATAAGCCTAGCCAGAATGTGTTTGGCTTTCGCCACCCACAGCGCATGGACTTTTAGCCAGAATGTGTTTGGCTTTCGCCACCCATTTTAAATTTATTTTGCTATGCCCTTTTTCGAGATTAGTATACTGTGCCTCTGTCTAACAGTGACACAGAAGTGATACCCGGGGTAAAAATACAATCTCCCATCCACTCATCAAGATTCCTCTTGAAGAGAGTCAATGAGGGACTCTGCCTAACCTGGACTGGGATTTTATTCCAGAGTGAAGGTAGCCTCTAGGTTATGAATCTGTACCTCCAGCATGTCCTATTTATTTCAGTGCTGAGGTTCAAGTCTCTCAAGCGCGTAGCTCGATGGGATTTGGATTTTCTGAGGTGCAGCATGTCCATTAATTCCGGGTTGGACATGGCTTTATACGTCAGGCACAGATCGCCTCTGAACAGGCAGTATGCCACTGAGTAGAGCTGGAGTTTCTTTAACCGGGCAGCATATGGCATCTGTTTGAGCCCTTTGATCCTCTTGGTGAGGTACTTTTGGGGTCTTTCCAGTTGCTGCAGGTGTCTGGTAAGGTACATCCCAAAAGGGGCATTGTACTCAATTATGGGCCTGATAAGGGATGAGTAAAGAGGCACGATGACCTCCCCTGATCTAGATGTGAATCCCTTCATGATTAGGTGGGCTAATTAAAATGTTTTTCTAACAACTTTGGCCACGTGGTTGTCAAATGAGAGATTGCTATTAACTTGGATCCCCAGGTCCCTAATTACTTCTTCTGTACTTAATGGATTACCACCTATGTGGTAATTTGTGGGCACTTTGTTTTTGCCAAAGGGGATGACTATACACTTTTTGGCATTTAGCTTGAGGCCATAGCTCTGGCACCAGTTGTTTGTTTCTATGAGGCCCTTTTGGAGGATGCTTGTGTCGGCTGGAGAGTCGATTATGGCGCCCAGTTTGCAGTCATTTGCGAACTTGGTCAGCCACAGTCCTTCCGTGTTGGCCTGTACCTCCGAGAAATATATACCAAACAAGAGAGGTCCCAGGACTGAGCCTTGTGGGACACCACTTGTAACTGGTTTAGAGTCTGACATGTCTCCAGCAATTCTAACCATGTGGGTTCTGTCCTTGAGCCAGTTTGCAATCCATCTAGTGACATAGGGGTTTATATTTAAGCTGGTGAGCTTATCTATAATGCCCGAGTGGGGTATTGTATCAAAGGCTTTTGCGAGGTCCAGGTAGGCTGTGTGGACCACCTTCCCCTCGTCAATGGCCTTGGTGACTGTTTCAAAGAAATCAACCAGGTTTAAGAGGCAGGATCTGCCCTTAACAAAGCCAAACTGGGTAGGATCCAGTGTCTGTAGGTCCCCAATATCTTTATTTATGAGGTTCATGATGATCCTTTCCATAGCTTTGCTGACCAAGCTAGTCAGGCTTATGGGGCGATAGTTTCCAGGATCCATTGAGGCACCACCTTTATGGAGAGGGACCACTGTTGCTGTATGCCACTCTTTGGGCACATATCCGGTAGTAAGGCTGAGATTGAACAGTAGTTTTATGTTTGGGTTTAGCTCTTTTTGGAGTTCATGTAGGACGCAGCCCGGGACACCGTCTGGTCCCATTGATGCTGTGTTTTTTGCTTTGGAGAGGGCGGCTCTTACCTGAGCATCTGAGATGTCAGGGGGGCAGCACTCTGCTGGGATAGATATTTGCCCTTTTGGTGGGGAGGTGGGGGAGAAGTTTGTGCTGAACCTGTCATCTAGGATGTTGGCAATGTCTGTGAGTTCGGTGTATTTTTTGTCATTTTGGACTAATTCTGAGCATATCTGGGAATTACCACCCAGGTTCCTAACATAACTAAAGAAAGCCTTGTGATTATCCTTAGTGTCCTGTGCAATTTTTCTCTCGAAGCTGGCCTTAGACAATTTTATGAGTGCCCGTAGTTTTTTGCTAATACTGATCAGTGATGCCTTCCCTTTTTGGGATTTTGCTCTATCATTTAGTAGCTTCCTCCTTCTATTGTATAGTTTGTTTATGGCTGGGGTCCACCAGACAAGACGTCTGCCTTTGGAGGATTGGGTCTTGGTTTTATTTGGGATCGCATGATCCATGCATTCCTGAAGGTGTTCATAGAATGCGTTTATAAAGGATTCTGCAGTCTGGGCCATATTTTCCACAGGCCCGGGGGCTTTGAAGGATTCCACCTCAGTTTTGAGGAGTGTGAAATTTGCTTTAGAGAAGTTTTTCACTGTGGTTTTCTGAGCAGGGTGTGGGGACGGGATGTGAATATCCAGTGAGATTAGTTTATGGTCTGATCTTACCAGTGAGGGATACACTTCTGGTCTGGAGCATAGAGTCCCCATGTTGGTGATGATCAGGTCCAGTATGTTTTCCCCTCTTGTGGGAGTGGTAACAAGTTGTTCCATAGCATTTGAGTTTATAAATTCTAGGAACCTTTGGACTAGGGTGTTGGAGCTAGAGTAATGCTCCCAGTCTATGTTTGGGTAGTTGAAGTCGCCCAATATAATGGTGTTTGGAGAGACCTTCATATTTACCAGTGTTCTCAGGAAGGCCGAGTGGGGTTCCTGGGTTTGGAAGGGTGGTCTGTAGCAGGCTATAAACTGGAAGGCAGTTTTACCCACTGTTAGTTGCACATGGATAGTCTCTGATGCTTCGTGCTTTGCCACCAACCTGGAGGTGTGGGTATCTTTGATGAATATCGATACTCCCCCTCCTTTTGTGGTTCAGTCCAAGTTTTGGGGCCGAAAAGCATGGTATGAGGTATAACCTGGTAGTGCTGGGGTGCTCTCGGGAGCCCTGAACCAGGTTTCTGTTACTGCACAGATATCGATGTTCTCCATGCTAAGGAGAGTTTCGAGTGCGTGCATCTGGAGATTTAGACTTCTGGCGTTGAGTAGCATTACTCTTAGTTTCTTATCCCTTGTGATACCTATGGAGGTGGGTTTGTCTTTTGAGCCTTGCCTAAAAAAGGCACTATGGGGGTAGCAAGAGCCTTTGCCAATAGTGAGACTTATGGGTCTCTAGTTTCAAGGGTCTGTAGATGGCCAACCTTTGTGCAGAGTAATGACTGTTGCTGTTCCCCATTCATGAGGCATGAAGCCTGTTTGGAAGCTACAGTTAAATAGCAATTCCAGAGGGCCTGACAGGTCTTGTTTCATGCTATTTAGAAGGCATCCTGGGATATTGTCTGTGCCCATTGATGCAGTGTTCATGGCCTTATAAAGGGCATTAAGGACATGTTCCCTAGTGATAGATAGCAGGAGGAGTTATATTTGATGGTATTTCCTGAGGGAAGGTTGAGGGGAAGAGAGGGGTAAAGTTAGAACTGAATTTGTCAACCAGTAGGTTTGCTATATCTTCTGGCTCAGTATAGGTGGCTCCATTTACAATGAGCTCTGCACACAACTGTGCATTGCTTTTGAGGTTACAGACATAGCTAAAGGATGCCTTGTGGTTGTCCTTGGCCTGGAGGACAAATTTACCTCAAATGTGGCTTTGGTGGACTTTATTTGCCTTCTGAGTTGTATGTTTAATTTGATGAGTGCTTTTATCTTGCTGGGTGCTGCACCTCTTAGTTTTTGCCATGATTTGTTTACTCCTGTTATACAGCCTATTGATTTTGTGATTCCACCAGTGTGGCTTGTTTTTTGAGTCAGTTCTGTACTTCTTCTTGGTGGGTACAGCTCCCTCTATGCATCTATTAACATGCTTGCACAGGGTTTCTGTGAACAGTTCTGCATACGCATCAGTGTTCTCAGGGTTTATGGGGGCTTGAAATATTGCAAGGTTATCACTTAATAGCAGGAAGTTAGTATTAGAGTAGTTCCTAAATATTCCAGGTTTAGCTGGGGGTCCAGGTTTTAGTTTTACTTCAAAGGAGTCCATTTTGTGGTCTGACCTTATCAGGGAAGATATTACAGTACAGGATTTGTAGCACTCTCCCGTATTAGTGAGGACCAGATCCAGTATGGTTGCACTCATGGTTGGTGTATTAACAATTTCATCCAGGGAGTTTGTGTTTACATAATCCAGGAATCTCTGTGCCAGTACATTTGGTGTCATATAGGATTCCCAGTTAATAGTGGGGTAATTAAAGTCACCCATGAATATAGTACTGAGTTGGATTGCGATTATTTCCAGTAAGTTTAAATACATGGTATGGATTTCCTGGATCATAGAGGGAGACCTACAGCTTGCAAGGAAGTGGTACTGGATTTTGCCTATGGTGATTTGAACATGGAGCAGCTCAAGTGCCTTGTACTGTTTGACCAGCCTTAAGGTATATTTATTTCTGATGTAAATCAAGACACCTCCACCTTTAGTCCCTGTCTGTGTAGTAGCTGGCCTAAATGTGTAGAATGCATTATAACCTTGCATTATTGGTGTGCTTTCTGAGGCTTTAAACCATATCTCAGTGACCACACAGATGTCAGCATTCTGTAGGGTGAAGAGAGCTTCTAGGCAGTGGAATTTTTTGTTTAGACTCCTAGCATTGAGCAGTAATACTTTAGATTTTCTTGGTTTTGATTTGCTATGTCAGAAGTACTTTCAGTTTGGCATTGCCTAAAAAAGGCACTATGGAGGAAGACAGTGTTTTAGCTAATATTTGAAAGCCTAGAGGGGAGAGGTGCAGACCATCCCTGGCAAAGCAGGGTGGTCTGTTGACCATCTCCTTCCATGCTGACAAATGTTGCACCCCTTTAGAATGACACCAGAAACTAAGCGGATTATTAAAGTCAGTTATCTTTTGTTCATATTGCGGCATCATCTTTGGAAAAGGTAAAATGCTGCTCAATGCTTGGCTCATACCAGCCTGAGACACATATTCTGAGAGCTCCAGGATGTCTCTCTTCATATAGTCTAGAGAAGTGTGTCTCATGTCATTTACTTTCACAGGGACTATGACTTAGTCATATTGGTACTTGTGGTCCAATGACCTGAGTGCATGTGTAATGTGGCAGATTCCAGCCCCTGATAAGCAACTGACCATGACTTTCTCCTTACTCAGCCTGGTGAGACGAACATCAGTGTGTCTCACAATGGAGACTCCAATCACCAGAATGTTAGATTGTGCGGTGTCTTGCCTTATGGGCTTAGAAGTAGAGAGTCCATGAGATGTGGCTCTATATGTTGATGTGCGTGTTGTTTTGAAAGACTGCATTTGGTGCTCTTGACGGTACTTGTTATATATACTTCATCTAGGAGGTCTTTGAGGTTTAGGAAGGTTACATTTAAATGCCTCAGCATATGTGGGTCTATATGTCTGCTTTGAATTGTTTGTGATGAGAGCAACGTGTGTACTATTGACAATCTTGTTGACATTAGGAGTACTTTTATGTGAGAGCTTTGCCTCCAGTAACATTGTGTAAATACATCTCTGACATACCATATCAGTTTCTTTGAGAATTAACTGGTTATCAATAAACATGAGGGGATTTCTACATTGCCTAAGGATGCCCATATCCTCCGAGCTAGTAACAAAGATAGTGGAAAATTCATACCCATGACAACAGACCCTTTTTTATTGATTAGACAGTTGGAATGAGAATGTAAAGCAATGTCAGGAGTATCTGGTTTGCAGTTCTCTGGACAGTGCTTGTCACTGCAGACTAGTTGCCCTGTGTTCAACTAGATATTGGTAAAATAGCTTTTACAGGAAAAATGTCACTCAGGATGTCTGTGTCTGGACAGGGCACTGCCAAACACCTTAGGGGACACTAATATGTAGACCCTGAAAATTTAAGGATGAAGTATTTAGGCAGGTAGTCTGAAGTTAGAAATGAGTCAAGCAGTGCTTACTTGAAAACAAAGTATTAGCATTTCAAGAGTGATTAAAAGAAGAGAGTTATGTGAATGGTGGCATTGACAAAAAGGCAGGAGTCAGAGCTGGAAGTGGCAGAGTTAAATATGTTAAGATTTGCACTGGGTGTGACAAGGATGGACAGGATTAGGAATCAGTATATTAGAGGCTCGGCTTAGGTTGGACGGTTTGGAGACAAAGTCAGAGAGGCGAGATTGCGTTGGTTTGGCCATGTGCTGAGGACGGATGCTAGGTTTATTGGGAAAAGGATGCTAAGGATGGACCTGCCAGGTAAGAGGCAAAGAGGAAGGCCTAAGATAAGGTTTATGAATGTGGTGAGAGAGGGCATGCAGGTGGTTGGTGTGACAGAGCAAGATGCAGAGGACAGGAAGAAATGGAAACAGATGATCCACTGTGGTGACCCCTAATGGGAACAGCCGAAAGACAAGAAGAAGAAGTTATGTGAATGGCTACTGCCTGGCTACTACTAGTGCTGGTCTCACCACAGGTTCACTCTGATGGCATACAATGCACCTTTGCTTCTCCTCTCACTAGAAGCAATGAATTTGCACCAATCCCAAGATGAGAAGCAGATCACAGCCTGTTTTGTAATCCACAGTCTTGTCCCAGATGATGCAAGGGTCTGTAAGCTTGTTGCAGCATTTTCCTGGTAGATGCATTGAATAGCAACCAGACCAATGAGGTACATCAAGCACACTCACTGCCCAGCCAGAAACAGTCAGGAGTCAATGCACTCTGCTCTTTTTCTCACCAGGAGTAGAATATAAATACAAATTCCAAGCTGTCACCTATGGAACAGTTATTAGGCTTTCTGATGATCAGCAGATTTAAGGAAACAATGTCCCTGTGCTAATTCTCTCACCAGGAGAAACCAGAACCACATATCCCAAGATGACTACTGAATGGCAAAATGTGGGCTCTCCAGTAACTAGTAGCCTTGCAATAAATGTTTAAAGGTAAGATGAAAAAATGGGTTAATATCCTAAACACTACAGTGTGCACTAAGCATTTAGATATGAAAAGGGTGTAACTTAAACTTTAGCTGTCTGTGAAGAGCCACTAATTCTAAAAGAGCAAGATATATTTTAAGGGGTGGGCACTTTTGTATTTTTGTACTATGGAAAACAGTGTGATGGCCAATAAATTTAAATAGTTGAGGGGGAGTGATTTCACAAAATGATGATTTTGTACTTACAACAGCCAGTGAAATGGGAGAGGAAAGGAGATATGTGGCCAAATTAACATAAGGAGCAGGCAGCTAGAAAGACAGTTGTGTTTATGAACACAACAGCAACAGAGTGGGACGATGGGAAAAAAATAAAAAAAATGTCTGTGTCACCATACCTCTCAGCTTTCCACAGAATGCTCATATTTTTGCATCACATTTTTGGGCTGTTCTTCATAAAATTTGGGATTTTCTGGATATTTGTGGCAAATCAGTGAGGAACAAACTCACTAAATAATGACAGTCATTTGAGTTTCAGACTTCATGTCCTTCAGAAAAATGCATGGTAACACAATAACTTTTATTCTAGCAATTAAGTTATAAGAGAAATATTTAAAATGTGTCCCTATTTTTGGGGTTTTGTCCCCCCATTATTTTTGGCTTTGTCCAGATTTTTTGTGCTGAGAGGTTGCAAGCTATTTGTGTGATTCACAAAAGACACAGCTGTGGTCTTTTTCTAAGTTTTAATATGCAACTAAAAGCAGAATACAAATAAAACACAGTGTAAAGAAACAAATCACAGTATACAAAATAGAACAAGGCAATAAAGCAATGCAACGTGCAAGAAAGAAAAAACAAACTAACCTTTCCCTCACAGCAAGTTGTGAGAGAGTCTGGGTGAGATATTCCAGTAAAACCGTTTAATAGCTACTTGGTTAGTTTTTGGGAAGGTTAACAAAGCTTTCTACCACACCATGAAATCTGTATTCCTTTTTACACATCTTAGAAATGGCAGACAGGACAGCTATTGTCAGAAAGAAGCTTTAGTTTCTAATGCTATGATCAGAACTAAGAAGGTAGATAATAGCTGCCTTGCTGTTATGCTTATCAATCGTACATTTTGATGTGGGTAGAAATGGCAATATCTCAGCAAATAACAGAGAAAACTTTGTCACACAAAAGGTAAAACACACAGTATTTTCACTGGGTTGCAAGTCACTGTATCCCCTAATATGGATGCAGAGCTCACAACTGTAGGACCAGTGAATGTGAATACAAGTCATATGTCTGCATTTTGAGTCAACTTCAGTTTCTGGTTTATTTAAGTGCTTGGACTGAAGTAATGTATAGCAAAGAGAAATTATGAAACAATAATAAAAAGTGGATATGATAAAAATAAAACAACAAGGATGCTTCTTTTTGCTCCTGTTTCTTAGGCTTCAGGATATTAGGTATTCATGTTTAATCTTGCAGTAGTTGCCCCACATTTATGGATAGCTGGCTGGTGGCCTAGAAAAATTAAAGAGAGAAAGAGAGAGAAAGTTAAAATTAGAGAGAAAGAGAGAGAGAGAGTTCTTCTTGTCACTCAAAATTACATCACTCCTGCATTAAACATTACCATAACTGTTCCAGGATTTGTGGTATGGATAGTTTCCCTTAAGTGCTATTCTTGGTTAGGAATGTATACATATCTTTCAGTACCTAGAATAATTTCAGAGTTCAGTACTGCCACCATATCACAGTGCTGCTGACTATGGAGAAAAGAAAGACTAATCTCCCTGGTCACCAAAATTGCCTACTTTTACACATCATTCAGTCTCTTATCAAACTAACATCAGATTATGTTGGCTGACAGCAGTAGATGTGGATATAAAGGCTACCATGGCATAGCAGAAAATGAGTTGATAGTGAACGTCAAATATGATGTGTGTGTGTGTGTGTGTGTGTGTGTGTGTGTGTGTGTGTGTGTGTGTGTGTGTGTGTGTGTGTGTATATGTGTCTGTGTGTGTGTGTGCATGCCTGACAGAGAGAGAGAGAGAGAGACACACACGAATGCGCGCATGCACACACACACACACACACACACACACACACACACACACCCTCCAGGGGTATCACCCCCGGGAAAATTTTGTAATTTTGTGTTATAAATTACATATTTTAGAGCAGTTTTGTGACAGTTTTCTAGCACACATAACTGTCACATAACTGCAGTAAAATATGTATTCCTATCAAATTATTCATTGTATTCGATATCAGATATTCTATTAACAACAAACAATAAGCCTACAGTAAAATCTACCACAGTAAATGAACAGATCCAGGAAAGAGTGACCTAACAACAACTTGAGACAGATAATTGATCACTGACTTCTCTAGTGTTATAGTAATATCTATAATTCAAACAACATTACAAGCAGCCAACGTCAGAAACAGTTCCGCATATTGCATCAAGTGACTAGCGGGACTGGTTTGCTACAGTGAAGAGTGATAAAATAGTAATGACAGTAAGTACAAAAACAGCTAACAACAACTATACATGCATGGAAAAACAGAACTACAAGTGAAAAAATAATACTAGGCCTAATATTGTTAGGTAATACTTAGTCTGTTTCTTTGGTATGGTTTCACTCAGTCATTGGGTGCTTTCTCCAATAATATTTCTTGCTATTACCTGTTGATAACAGCAGCTTGTCATCATGCAAAACAAATTCATAAAACTCACTGTAGGTCTTGTTGTAATTCAGGAAAACCTGCAGTTTGGCTTTCACCAAAGCAACGGTGGCTCTGTTTCATTCCGAACTCCACTTGGTGTTCATCGGTGAGAAAACTCTTTCCAGAAGGGCATTGCCCCAGGACAATGACATCACAGCCGACACATTAAACAAATTAACTGGAAATGCCTCAGCGGTATGGTCCACACTGAAAAACTTCTGCCATTTGTCACATGGTGATGGCAGAGTTGAATCAGCAACAATGCATGTTAAGCTTTCTTTAGATGTTCAGAATTCATCGTACAATGCATCCAAGTCAACTTGCTGTAATAAGCCCATGGCAGCTCACACAGTTTTTACATGTTTAAATTCTGGTGGTTTACTGAGTGACAAGTCACGTAGTGCAAAAGTGATATTGTCTTCTGACTCTGAGAAATTAAACCACTTGTTCAGGTACATCAAACCCTTTTCAAGAGCAGCATAAACATCTTCCATGATAGACACCTGGAATGTCTGTATATCTTCATTTTCAAGAACAGCATTTGTTTTGGATCCAAAAAACACAACTGCTATGTGTGATTCAAATTTTTGTTCTCAAGTTCTGCATTACTGGAAACAGCTCAATGAACATAAAATCTTCCCATTCCACTTTCTGAATAGATAATTCAAAAACATTGCAGATGTTTTGCACAAAGCATAAGTAAGGTTTCTTGATGTTAGTATTCACCAATTCATGATCATGTGTGTCTTCTTCTGCACGATCTCACTTCGGTCATTCACTGCTTAGAGAAGCAAAATACAAAATGATTGCTGTATTGCTGGCCAGGATTCCAATAACCTGTTGAGAGTGGGACCCAGAGACAGCCATCTGGTTAGTACATCTCAATAGTTTGTGGTACTCCAACTCTGCATATTCAAAAAATGTTTGCAGTTCCATTCTGCAGTTCGCTGATACGCTAAAGTCACAGTTGTTTCAGCATCATAGTCCAGTTTGTCAATTACCTTCTTCAGCACATTGTGAATCACGTGTGTTGCAGTTTGTTTTGAAGATCTTGTCATTTCTTTCCAGCAACTCTGTGAAGACTGACTGCTTGTACCCATAACTGACACTGATATTATTGGCTGAATACGACGATATGTGCACAATGTCAAGACCGTTGTCAGCCAGGACCTGAAATGTCATGTTTCTCTACAGAAGTAGAATGTTTGTTTCAGTGGCGGCTGGTGACTTCAAATCAAAGGGGGGCTGCAGGAGACAGCTGAATGGGTGGAGTCAAGGGGTGTGTGGCCAACTAGAAAGGGGAGGAGCTCAAAACCACAAAAACTAACTTTAATTAAATACGCTGCCCTGGGTGCCAAACCATCATTATGAGAGTCCAATTAAGACAAAAATAAGTGTAGAAGAATAAAAATATTTCAATGCATTGGCTGTATGACAGCTTACTTAATATCTAGATGGAAACAAAAGGTTGTAAGGCATGAAAAAATAAATTACTTTTTAAATACATTACTGGAATGCCAGTCAAAATCAAGTATAAGAAAAACAAGCAGCACTCAACTCAAACCACTTCTCCTTGCACTGCAGTTCTAATTATAATTTATATTCAGCTTTATTAAAGTACCAAGTAACATGCTGAAAGTAGAAATCTCTGTGATGCCCCCACTTATAAAAATGTTTCTTATCCAAAAAAGACCTGCTGCCTGACAACTATCTACTTGTTTCATGGGAAAAACATGATCAAAGTAAAAAATGAAAAGCAAACAAGAAACAAGCTCAAGATACATTGCTTAAAGGATTACTGTACAGGTTATGGACCACACATGATTAGTATTCTGTTTAGTATACGGGTAAAGCCTGTAGAGATGATTGGAAGTCTCCAACAAGTGTGAGCTTTTTAAAAGAATGTAATCCTGTCCTTCAATACCAAATGCTTATACATTATCTAGTTAAGTATTCTCTGCATGGCAGCAACAGAAAGGCTTTCAATGTTGGCAATTCTTTAACAATATGCTTATTAAAGCTTACTTGCATCTTACGATCTCAGACAAGCTTACCTTATGGTCATTAAAGCATTGCTACTTAAACACAGAGCAACAGGCACTTTGAGTAATAAGCATAATTCAACAGTACAAAAATATGACAGAAACCAGACCATTCTGCAAAATCAAGGACAGATGAAAAGCCACTGTAGTACTTGTGTCTACCTTGGATGGGGGGGGGGGGCACACTGCACATTTACACTGCATAACTACTCCTTGCCTTGCTTGGACACATCCAGAGTCACTACATGGGGGAGTGGGGTGCAACAAGTATGTCACAATTTGAAATGTCTCTGGCTGACTCTGATGGCCCTGACACATTTGTCATACCTCTCAACCCCAGAGCAAGAAATCTGGACAAAGCCATACACAGAAGTGGGACAAAAGCCCAAAAATAAGGACAATTTTTAAATATTGCTCTAATAAACTTAGAAAGATAATAGAATAGGTCTTGCATTAGTATGAATTTTCTGAAGGGTATAAAATCTGAAACTCAAATGTCTGTCATTATTTTCTAACTTCAGTCTTTAATGATTTGTCAGTAATTTGCCAAAACACACAATTTTATGAAAAATGGACCAAAAATGTGATGCAAAAATATGAAATGGCCACACAATACAGCTGGGAACCTGTCAAAGGGACACTTTAATATTAGTACTGCTAACTTGAGCAGCTGACAAAATAAAAGAATCTACATGCATTTCAAGTAATCTATAACTTTGATTATTATAATTATTTCTTAATTGTAAACCCTCCATGTTTTCTTCCAAAATTGCTATTTTGCAGAGGGATTATTAGGGGGAAAAGCAACATTTTGAGCCAAAATCGGGGACAGTTGAGAGGTTGGCTATGCCTAATTCTATAAAGCAATTTGCATGTACCTCTAAACCTGTTAATGCAGTAAATCTGAACAAGGCCAAATATATTGGGGGAACATATAAACAGTACTAAAAATTGCTCTTGTATAAATTGAGACAGTTGATAGAATAACAGTTTTTACTTTAGCATGCATTTTTCTGAAGGTTATGAAGTCTAAAACTCAGTGTATCATATTTTAGTGACTTAATTCCTAAATGATTTGCCAGAAAACTACAAATTGTATGAAGAACAAACCAAAAATAAGAAGCAAAAATCTATTCATTCTTTGAAAATCTGGACAGTCGGGAGGTATAGTTCAGCTGGGCCTGTCTCAGTTTGCTGCCCTTCCCCTCTGACAAAATCATGGTTGAATGGAGCCTCTGCAGCCATTCCAATGATCCATTACTTGGCTATTTCACTCCATTTACCATAAACACTAATGTGCATATTGCTTTACTTCTATGATGAGTTGGACTTCATTTGAAAGTTTTATTTTGTATTTTACAGCACACACACTAAGACATCTGCTAAACAAAGCAATGCAGTCTCACAATGAAAAACAGACTTAGCAATAAAACTTCTCTGCCCTTGAAACTCACATTCATTGAAACAGCATTGAAACCCACATTCAAAGAAAATACATTTTGCCAGTGGCAGATAAAGATTAATTTTGGGCTGTTTTCAAATCATAGGCCCCTTGCATATGAAACATACATGTGCTCTTTGATGCACCTTCCTCATTGTACTAAATTTATATTCCTTGTACAATACAATACAGTTGCTAGAGGGCATTTTAAATTTGTTTTGAACATTTTTCCAGTAAGCATTGAAACAAAACGCATGCACCCATAATTACAAAACTGCCCAGTTCAGAACATTTCCATCATAAAAGTCTACTCACACTTCCACAGTCCACCATTATTAGTAAATATGCACAATTCTACAGTCCACCATTATCAGTAAATATGCACAATTCTACAGTCCACCATTATCAGTAAATATGCACAATTGTACAGTCCATTATCAGTAAATATGCACAATTCTACAGTCCATTATCAGTAAATATGCACAATTCTACAGTCCATTATCAGTAAATATGCACAATCTCTGAAGAAGTAAAAGTCATCTAAATAATTCTATGTTAAAGAAATCTGTAACTAATGAAGAGGTTGCTGCTAGCAAACACCTTTTATATTTCATGGTTTCATCGAAAAATAAAGTGTCTGTTGCCCCTCAGGAATAAATTGGCTATACTACATTAAAAAAATGATAAGCTAGTAATATTGCAAGAGGAAATGGATGGCAAACTGATAACAGAATCATAGTTAATAGTATCTTCACCAAGGAGAACATTCTCAGTACGGCAGCATCCACCCCTTGTGGGAGTAGAACCCACAGCCTTCTGCATCAGAAGCAAGTACACAACCTGTTGTGCTATTAACAAGGCAAACCAACTTCACTTAAGCAACACTAAACATCTGTTCCCCTGCAGCTCTCAGCTCCTTGTAAAATCTACTCAATACTCAACAGCATCTCAACTTCGCAGCACAAGAAAACTGGAAAAAGCCAAAATTTATTGGGGGGGGGGTCAAAAGCCCAAAAACCAGAGACACATTAAACATTGCTTGTATAATCTTGGAAAGTTGCTAGAATAAAATGCCGTGTTACCACCATACATTTTACTGCCAAGGTCCCTGTGCAAAATGGTCAGAGCAACATACCACTATGCCAAATCAGCTGCTTTGTGAAAGAGAAATGCTGCGTTACCACCATACATTTTACTGCCAAGGTCCCTGTGCAAAACAGTCAGAGCAATATACCACTACGCCAAATCAGCTGCTTTGTAAAAGAGAGGAAGACTGAAACATAAATGGCTATCATTTAGTAAATTCAGTTCTCACAATAGCTGTGAACCTCTTAGTACAAAACACCTGGACAAACCCAGTAATGAGGGAATATAGCCCTCAAACATAATCAGTGAATTCAGTTCTTGCCATAGCTGTCAACCTTAGCGCAAAAAACCTGGACGAAGCCAATAATGGGGGAATACAGTCCCAAAAATAGGGACAAATTTCAAATATTCATCTTATAAACTTAGAAAATTGCTAGAATAAAAGGTTGTGTTACTATATATTTTCTGAAGAACATGAAGTCTGAAATTCAAATGCCTGTCAATTTTACTTCTGACAGAACAAAAACAATTTTCAGCAGAGGCCCAGGGAGAAATACTGCAGACACATCTTTGTAAAATGGCAGGGCACCAGAGCAAATCCACACAAACACAGGGAGGAGATGCAGACTCCACACAGAAGGCACCCCAGCCAAGAATCAAACCAGAAAACCTATAGCTGTGAGGCAACAATACTACCACTGCACCATCAAATATGCAAGGAATTAAAACATTCAGAAACCTGAAGTCTGAAATTCAAATGCCTGTCAATTTTATTTAACATTTGTTAATCAGGACAGTCTGACTGGGAACAAAAAAACAATTTTCAGCAGAGGCCCAGGAAGAAATAATGCAGACATGTCTTTGTAACATGGGAGGACACAAAAGCAAACCCACACAAACACAGGGAGAAGATACAGACCCCACAAAGAAGGAACCCCAGCCAAGAATCAAACCTGAGAACCTGTAGCTGTGAGACAACAATGCTACGACTACACAATCAAATATCAAGCATTGCAACATTTACAAACCACAGATGATATGAGGAACAGATCAGATCAAATATGAGGAAAAAATCTGCAATTTTTTTACAAATGGTGGTGGGTAGTGAATTCAGGTCTTTAACACCTGCATAGAAGGTACAGGATTCAAGCCTGAGGTATTCCCTACCACACCACCATGAGTCTAACCACCAGTATATTGCACCTGGGGCATTTTCACACAGACACACACCCAACTTACCTGTAGTAGATCTTGTCCTTCTCCACCATAAATCCAGTCCCTGCAAGTGAAATGAACCACCATAAATAAATCCAAATCACCCTGATCCCTGCAAGTGAAAGCACCATACATAAATCCAAACCCCGCGCAAATCCAGACCAGACCCGCGAGATCTTGACCCTGTGCGCAAAAAGACCCGCAAGATCTTTCCCTGACGAGACTGCAGCAAATTCCAGACTGCTGACGTTGCAGTCCGACCCCGACGCATTTTCCCAGCGAGTTCCAGGACAGTCTGTGCAGTTTAAAACTACATAGACTTCTGGGAGCTCCGTTCCTCATGTTTCCCAATCAGGACTGCTGCTGAGACAAAATCTGCACATGCTCCAGACTCTCAGCAGCAGTCCGGACTAGTGCGCATGCGGGAAGTCCGCAAATTTAAAATTTTTTTTTCTTTTCATTTCTTTTTATTTCTTATTTCTTTTATTGTACAGTTGAGGGGGCTGCAGTCCGGCAGTCCAATAGCACGGGCTGCCCCACAACAAAGTCAAGAAGTTTTTTTGTTAAAGCCAGTTTCTACAATAAAATACTGGACACATAACGGAAACATCTTGCGAGTCTTCAAATTTGATGCATTTGCCAACACAGAAAATCTCGATGTGTTGTTAGTCAAGTCCTTAATGATTGACTCGACTGACTTCAGAGCAAAGACACTGAGCACCAATGTCTCTGCATTACTGTGGCCACAGGTCATCTTCTTACAAATGACTGAGTCCGGATACAGCTAGTGATCGAGCTTAATGCCACAGTCTGTAGCATTATAAGAAATATGATGGCACACAGCATGATAGATCCTTGCCAACTCTGCTGCTGTTGCCTGTTTATCATCTCCAGTTAATGATGCTGTTCTCTTCAAATAACTATCAATGGTAGTCAATTTCATGGAACGGTGTGCTTTTATGTGAGTCTGAAAATGGCTGTGAGTTTGCAAGTCACTTTTTCTACTGTGCGCCACCGATATGCAAAACCATGCAGTAAGCAGCAAACATGTTGTCCTGGACTGATTCACACCATGCAAAATCAATTTGCCAGTCATGATGAAACCATGACATTCTCTTTTTAGCTTTCTCGACCTTTACCTTCTTGGGTGGCATGACCTCGCAATCGTGGTCTGAATCACTGTCCATGCTTGCAATGCCTTTGCTCTTGTCCATTAACAATACAATACTCAATAAAATATGCTCATTATCAAGAAAATAAACATAAGACTAAAACAGTAAACAGCAGAAGCAGGAACAGAAGCTTTAATGTTGTTATTCAACAAAAACAAAAAACGTGTAACTTTTAAGTACAACCAGTCAAAAAATTTACATGTTCTGAATGGGGGAGCATAGGTCTCAACCTCATTTAGAATATAGACCCACATTAAGAACACCCTATTTTCGCACTGTGTGAAAATATATCATTTCTATGTGGCATGGCTGAAATGCTCTTTCTGCCAGAATTGAACACGTCACAGGTTTTTCATCAATTTACGCACCCTAAATAAGCACAAACCTCTCTATGTGGACATCACCGAGACTGCAGCACAATTACAGACTGCACTGTAATTCATAGTTTACTAGAACCTATTTTTATCAACCTACATTTGCTATGCAATAAGTATGAGACTCTAGCATGGCATTGCAGATTATTCATATTAAAGAAACTGCATCTAACTCAAAATTAAAACCATAGTCCCCAACAATCTTGCATCAACTTAAATTTACTGAGCAGTAATCAGCATAAAAATCACTTCTGTTCTACAATAAGCAGACAGTTCACACACATTTGAATTACCCAGTCTATATGACTTTTTCATTAATCAAATGTCAATAAATAAAATGAACACTACAACCTGTGAGAGATGCACTTATATAGCCAAACTGGAAGCAAAGCTCTCTTCACTCAAGACTGGACTAGACAGTCAAGAGGAGAAGGTAAACACTTGCACCACACCACACTCGTCACATAGGCCCTCAAAACATACACCACCAAAACACATACATAGAAACATGAAACACACACCTTTATTCACGGAGGCTCTCATAAAAATCTGCTCAAGCAACAGAGACCTCCAAAGCAGAAATGCAAGCAACCTCCACCCCCCAGCACAACCCAAATGACACATAGCCCACAAACTTAGTGTGCCACTCAACCACAGCCCATGAGGCATAACAACATACCCAGCACTCTAGTCATAGGTGACTCTATAGTCAGGCACACTGATGTTCCACTCACCAGGCTAAACAAGGAGAAAGTTACTGTCAGCTGCCTGTCAGGTGCCAGGATCCACCACATAATGCACGCACTCAGATAACTCCACAACAAGTACAAATATGACTCTGTCATTGTCCATGTTGGTGTGAATGACCTGAGACGTACATCTCTGGACTACATGAAAAGAGACATGGAGGAGCTCTCCAATCTTGTAGCCCAGGCAGGTATGACCCTAGCCCTGAGTAGCATCCTGCCATCACCCAGAATGATACCACAGTACAAGGACAAAATTATTGACTTCAACAATTGGCTAAGCTTCTGGTGTCATTCTAAGGGGATCCAGTATCTGTCTGCCTGGGATGACATGATCAACAGACCATGATGCTTTTCCAGAGATGGCCTGCACCTGTCACCCTTGAGATTCCGGATACTGGCTAAGGCTCTTGCCACCCCTATAGTGCCTTTTTTGGGTAATGTTCAAATGACAAATTCATCACCTTAACAGGTACAGGCAAGCAAAATCTGAGGGTAATGGTACTCAATGCTAGAAGTCTAAACTTCAAAATGCATTCAATCGAGGCACTCCTTAAAATGGAGAACATCGACATCTATACAGTGACAGAGACCTGGTTCAAGGCTCCAGAGAGCACCCCTGCATTACCAGGCTATAGTTCGTACCACACCTTTCGGCCGCCTAACCTGGACCGAAACACTAAAGGCAGAGGCGTGTCCATATTCATTAAGGATATCCACACCTCCAGGCTAGCTGCTCAGCATAATGCATCCGAGATTATCCAAGTGCAACTAACTCTGGGCAAGACTGCAATCCAAATTGTAACTTGCTACAGATCCCCCACCATGCCCCAGGATTCCCACTCCTCATTTCTTGATACACTGGAAAATATTAGGGTACAGCCCAACACTCTAATAATGGACAATTTCAACTACCCCACCATTAACTGGGAAAACTACTCATGTACCAACTCTTTCTCTCAACGTTTTCTGGAATTCATAAATTCCAATGCCTTGGATCAAATTATCCAAATCCACACCAGGAGCAGCAATATCCTAGACCTGGATATTATCAACATGGGTGACAGGTGTTCCACACAAGAGGTCAATTCCTCTTTGGTCAGATCCAACCACAAGCTAATCACCCTAGACATCCACATCCCGCCACACCCCCCATTAGAGAAACCACCGTAAACAATTTCTCCAATGCCAACTTCACATTTCTAACGACAAAAGTGGCAAACTTCACACACCCATGCAGATGGACAATAAAGGTACAACTGATGAATCCTACACAAATGCACTTTATAAGCACTTACACGAGTGCATGGATTGTGCTATCCCTAACAGAACCAAGATGTTATCCTCCATAAAAAGGAAGCCAATCTGGTGGTCCCCTGCCATAAAAAACTCTACAACAGAAGAAAGAAACTGTTGTAAAAAAGAGTAAAATCCCATGATTGGAGGAACTCTTTGGTCAGCCTCAGTAAGAAGCTGAGATCCCTCATAAAATCCTCCAAAGCTAGTTATGAAAACAAAATTGCCACTGATTCTAAGACAACCACAAAACATTCTATAGCTATGTCAAAACTCTCAATGGCAACACTCAGATCTGCTCTGAGTTACAGCACAATGGCACTAAATATGCAAAGCCAACTGATATTGCCAACATCCTGGCAGATCAGTTCAGTGCTAACTTTACCCCTCTCTCACCCCTTAAAGGGCCCATCTCTACACTAGAAGAATGAAAAGTTCCTGTAATCACAGCTCCACAGGTAAAACAGCCCTCTCCAAAGCCAAGAACACAACATCCATTGGACCTGACAACATCCCAGGCTCCATTCTACATGGACTTCAGAATGAACTGGTACCCTACCTAAGCACCATGTTCAATCACAGCCTCACCTCAGACTTTCTGCCCACTGAATGGTGCACAGCAATGGTTATCCCACTCCACAAAGGGGGAGCCACCACGGACCCTGGGAGCTACCGCCTCATTAGCCTAACGAGCCTGGTCTGCAAGGCCATGGAACATATCATCATGGATCTTATACACAGATTCCTTTATTTAAGGAGTCTAGATGCTAATAAATTTGGTTTCGATGGAACTGTATGTGCTGGCTCATGTTTTTTGAAAAGTTTACTTGGTCTTGAAGCCGTGCACACCGTCCGGCGTGCGCGTACCTTGGGTGGAGTTGCTGAGCTGTTTCTTATACACAAAGACATTGGTAATCTCCAAACTCTGGACCCCACCCAGTTTGGATTTTTAAAAGGCAGTTCATGTCTCCTAAACCTGATAGACTTCTTTGAAGCAGTCACCAAAGCTATAGACGAGGTTAAGGTGGTTCACACAGCCTATCTAGATCTCGCCAAGGCTTTTGACACCACCCCCCACTCTGGAATTATAGATAAACTCACTAAACTATGTATAAATCCCTATGTCACAAGATTGGTTGCCATCTGGCTCACTGACAGAACCCACACTGTGAAAGCAGCAGACTCCAAATCTGACTTCAGACCAGTGACAAGTGGAGTACCACAGGGTTCAGCCCTGGATCCTCTCCTGTTTGGTATCTACTGTTCTGAAGTACAGGCTAACACAGAAGGTCTTTGGCTGATGAAGTTCGCAGATGACTGCAAACTAGGAGCCATAATCAAAACTCCTAACAATGTGGACATCCTACAAAAGGACCTCACGGAGACAGATGCCTGGTGTCAAAGCCAGGGCCTCAAGCTCAATGCTAAAAAGTGCATTGTCATCCCCGTTGGTAAAAACACTGTACCTATGAGCTACCACATAGGTGGTAGTCTACTTAACACCAAAAGTGTGATAAGAGACCTTGAGACACAGGTGGACAGTAGTCTCTCCTTTGATAATCACATTGCCACAGTAGTCAGGAAATCCTTCTACGTGGCATACCTCATCACAAAAGGTTTCTCATCCAGGAAAAAAGAGGTCATTGTTCCCCCTCTACTCGTCACTCATTAGACCCATTATTGAGTATGACGCCTCTTTTGGTATGTACCTCACAAGACATCTACAACAACTGGAAAGGCTGCAGAAATACCTCACAAAGAGGATTACTGGTCTCAAACAGATGCCCTATGCAGACCGTCTTAAAAAACTCCAGCTTTGCTCAATCGCATATCGGCTTCTCAGAGGCGATCTCTGCCTAACATACAAAGCTATGCCAAACCCAGAGCTGTTAGACATGCTCCACTTAAAGTAATCCCAATCCCTCTAAGCTACATACTTTAGGGACCTAAACCATGTCACTACAATAAACAGAACATGCTGGAGGGATAGATTCCTGTACCAGACACTTCCCATACTCTGGAACAAATTACCTATCTATATCAAACAAAGCTCCTCATTAGCACTCTTCAAGAAAAATCTTGATTATTAGATGGGAAATAGGAAATTCACCCAGGGGATCACCTCTGTGGCTCTGCTCAACAGCAGCACAGGAAAATAATTTTCTTGGGTGGTGAAAGCCAGAGTACCTTTTTGGCTAGGTTTATATAGGCTCTAGGGCCAATAGCCTAGTACCTACCTATGAACCTATATCTGCAGAAACAATTCATACATTGAAATATCTAACACAGAAATACTTCTACTAGCAGAAAATGAATAAATGACATTAATCAACTATTTCAACAAAAAAAAGCATGTACCAGTTTTTCCAACCCCTTTGTATCTTCTCCTTTATCAACTAAACCTGTAAAGTGTTCAGTTACATAAATGACTGGTTTGGTGATAACCAATCCTGTCAGACTTTCCCAGCAATCAAATGTCAAAAATAAGTAAAATGATAAACAAATATGTAAATACTAAATGATTTTATTAAGCCAATAACAAATGAGCCCTACTCCTATATTGGCTGTAGGCTAAAATGTACCTCTGCCTAATTAAGTGAGAAAGGAGCTCTAGTTCTCAACCTTCCATCTCCAAATTGTGGAACACTTACTAACAGCTTACCAACAGCTTAAACTAGGAAACTTGCAGGATGGTTAAAATGTATTACTTTGTTGTTATAAAAAGTAATTTTGATAATTTATCATTTATTTATTTATTTTCAGTTTGTTAACTGGGAAAGTCCACTTGGTCATACAGAGCTCATTTTTAGTGGAGGCACAGGGAGAAAAGCTCCACAGTACAATAAGAAAAATCAAATAAAATGATATACATAGGTAGTAAACATTATTTAACACATTGGATTACAACGTTAAAAAACAAACTTAGCAATTCAGTAGTCAGACAAGTACTAGTGAGTAGATTACAACGTTTTTAAAGATTATTACTGCATAGAAGACTTTTTTATAATACTGCGGTGTTGGTGCTGCGGTAGCGTTGTCACCTCACAGTAAGACATTGTCCTGTTAGATTCTCAGCTAGAGCGTCTTCTGTATGGAGACATGCGTGAATGGGCATACCTTCATTAAAGGTTGTGCATCAGGGCCGGCAACTCGACACGTAAAAATCTACTGCCAATCATTAGCGGACCGGAGTTCCGCTGTGGCGACCCCTAACCGGGAAAAGTCGAAAGTCACAACAAGAAGACTTTTTTATAATACACAGACTTAAAAACAGGAAGAGAATAAATCATTAGGGGTAGGTATTCAAGGAGGCTGAATGCCAAATACAGTGCCAGGTGGAAGATAAGTAAGTATGGAGAGAAGATTTGAAGTGGCCAGGAATGTGAATTGTTCTGATAGTTAATGGTAGAGCATTCTTGGCTAAAGAGTAAGATAAGAGAAGTTGGTCAGGCAGCAGGCTTGGTTTGTGAACCTGAAGAAGCAGCTAATTCTCAGATCTAAGGGGCCTGTTTGGGAGGTAGAAGGTGAAGGTAGAACTAAGGGTAGGACAATCAGAAGGTTTAAAGATAAGTTTGTGAACAATAGTAAGTTGCAGATATTTGAGGTAGTTTGGAAGCTTCCAGCCATTTTAAGGAGTGGAGCTAAATGAGGAATTAAACCCGCACATAAGGCAGCTGTTTAATCTCAGCCCTACCACAGGATACGTGTCCAAGGAGTGGCGTACGGCAACTGTGGTCCCACTCCACAAAGGCGGTGCCTCTACGGACCCTGGTAATTACCGCCCCATAAGCTTAACAAGTCTAGTCTGCAAAGCTATGGAGAGGATCATAATGGAGCTCATAAACAAAGATATAGGGGACTTGCAGACATTGGACCCGACCCAGTTTGGCTTTGTCAAGGGAAGATCATGCCTTTTGAACTTGGTCGACTTCTTTGAAACAGTCACCAAGGCCATTGATGAGGGAAAGGCAGTCCATACAGCCTACCTTGACCTTGCAAAGGCTTTCAACACAATACCCCACTCCGGTATTGTAGAAAAACTTACCAGCTTAAATGTAAACCCATATGTCACAAGATGGGTTGCAAACTGGCTTAAGGACAGAACCCACAGGGTTAGAGTTGCTGGTGCTATGTCAGACTCCAAGCCGGTCACAAGTGGTGTCCCACAGGGCTCAGTCCTTGGCCCCCTATTGTTCGGCATCTACTTTTCAGAAGTACAGGCCAACATGGGAGGACTTTGGCTGACAAAGTTTGCAGACGACTGCAAACTGGGCGCCATAGTGGAAAGTGCATCAGACACGGATATCCTTCAGAAGGGACTCACGGAAACAGATAGCTGGTGCCAGAGCCATGACCTGAAGTTAAACGCCAAAAAATGTGTAGTCATACCCTTCGGGAAAAACAGGGTAACCCCAAGCTACCATATAGGTGGCAATCCACTAAGCACAGAAGAGGTTATCAGGGACCTGGGGACCCAGGTTGACAGTGGCCTTTCTTTTGACACTCACGTTGCTAAAGTGGTTAGAAAGACCTTCTACATTGCCCACCTGATCATGAAGGGATTCACATCCAGATCTAGTGAGGTCATTGTTCCCCTGTACTCTTCACTTATCAGACCAATGATCAAGTACAATGCCCCATTCGGGATGTATCTCACCCGACATCTGCAGCAATTGGAGAGACCCCAAAAGTTCCTCACCAAAAGGATAAAGGGACTCCAAAATCTGTCATATGCTGCCAGATTGAAGAAACTCCAGCTCTATTCAGTCGCATACCGTCTGCTCAGAGGTGACATGTGCCTGACATACAAGGCCATGTCCAACCCAGAATTAATGGACATGCTCCACCTCAAAAAATCCAAATCCACCAAAACCACTAGAGCAAGCGACTTAAACCTTCGCACGGATATAAATAGGATGTGCTGGAGGGATAGATTTATCACTCAGAGACTCCCTATGCTGTGGAATAAAATCCCGGTCCATGTGAGGCAGAGCACCTTGCTGGCTCTGTTCAAGAGAAATCTTGACCTGTGGATGGGAGATCGTAGGTTTACTCCAGGAATCATCTCTGTGTCACTGCTGGACAGAGGCACAACAAACTAATGGGCACAGTATTTTAAATTTGGGCTAGGCTTATAAATGCCTTAGGGCAGATAAGAGCAGTTCAGTGATGGGAGAAGTTTTTGGAATTTATTGCAAATTTTGCAATTTCATTATAACATGTCTTCAGCTTAGGGTTTAGAGAGGTTTAGAGAGGTTTGGAGGTTAGTAAGTAGAGGGGTACTATACATTAAGGAAGGGAGTAGGTAAGTGGAGGCAAGGGTTGTTTGGTGAAGGGGCTAAAGAACAGGTTATGCCTATAGAGCATTCCAAGTTTCTGATGTGTTTTTTGAATGTTTTGTTGCAGGTGATTATGAAATTTTAGGTGTTCATCTATGGATACTCCTAAAGTTTAGTGTGGCTAACAACTTCTATTAGTGTTTTATTTGGGAGTAGATATTAAACATGGCTTTCTCCAATAGAGTATATTTGTTGGGGGTGAAAAGCATTATCTTAGATTTATTTGGGTTAAGACCTAAGTGGCTTTTAAACATCCAGGATTCAGTGGTGGAGAAGGCTGTTTGGAATTGGAATTCAGAACTAGAGTCAGCTGTGCAGATGATGGGTGAGTTGTCTGCATATTGAATAAGGGCTCCATTGGTTTTAGATGTGTGCAAATTGTTAATGAAATATTGAATAAGAGGGGTGCAAGTATGGAGCCTTGAAGGAGTCCTGTACAGGTGTTATGATAAGAAGGGATAGAGTTTTGTCATTTGATGGTTTGTTGCCTGTCTTTTAGATAGCTAGAAAACAAGTGGTGGTGGAATGTCCAAAGTTAGAGAGCTGTGATAGCAACAAAGTGTGGAAAACTGTATTAAATGCCTTAGAGAGATTTGATAATCATAAATCTCACTTGTCCCTTATTTTGTCTCAAATCTTAGCTCTGTCACTATTAATCCCTCCTAAAACTGGTTAATGTTTGGAGAAAAGGTGTTGAGCTATACTTAATAAACAATAACAATAATTAGAGTTATTAATTAGAGACTTCCTTTGCTTCAGAAAATTTGTAATAATTCACATATTCTTATTCAGTCCATGTCTCATGTTAATAATACTAATATTTTAAAAGTGTCACTGATTATTTCTGGATTTGTCCCTGACTCAGGTGAGATTTGTCCCTGATTAGTTGAGAGCTATGGTTTTCATGAATTGATAAGATTCAGGATATTGGATATGTTAAAAAAAATCTTAACTCTAACTAACTGAACAGTAACTGTGTGACAGACCCTATCAATGTGGAACAAAACCAAAGTGATATAAACAGCATAAGAAAATCAAATATTGGATTATTTCAGGTATTTTCAGCAAGTGTTAACATTAAATAGCTCACCTTTCTTATTCACTTGTTTGTAGTTATCTTGTTATAAAGGTGGCAGTCATTGTCACTTCATCTCCACAAGTCCACAACCCCCTGTGCTGTACAGAAGGCAGGCAGGATCATGAATAAAAAAAAAATCCAAATGCAACAACAAAGCCACCAAGATTATCCAGCAAATGGTTTCTGATAATACCCTTTTTAAAGGTATTAAATTGGTGCAAAAACTGTAGCAGCACACATTGGATGACTTCTCTGTGTGTCCTGTTTGACGCACTTTGTGTTAGAAGTTATCAGATTTGCTCATGTACTATAAAGCCGATGTGCAGTAATTGTGGTATGTGAACCAATCAAAAAGCACAAAGCAGAACCACCACTGTTCAGTGCTGAACAGGGGAAAGCAACTCTCAGCTATGTAATGCAGGGTGTTCCACACAATCTGGAGTGCTTGATGGGTAAGATGGTCAGTGCAGCAAGTAAACTGTGCCTGGTACTGATAACAAAATGCAAAATCCAATCGATTCTTTGCCAAACCTCAAATCCAGGACTTTTTATGTCCTGGACAGGCACTATCTAAGACACATGACACAAGACTGAAAAGCAGGACTGCCCTGGAAAATTGAGGTCGGTTGGCAACCCCACATACAGGTAGGGTTAGATTTGTATACCCATATTCAAAAAAAACAAAAAATGTATTTTACTTGCAGTACAGCATTCTTATAACTTACTTTAGCACAAAATAATCAAGGACAAAAAAGTAAGAGTTTAATATTGTGTTGACACCCTAGCACTCACTGTAGGGAATTAATAAGAAGAATGAAGCTTGTCACCACATTAGCATTGCTTAACAAGGAAAACGTGTTTCTTTCAGTTTGGAGTGAGTGTGAAGCAGTAGGTCATCTTCTAATTTATTTAAATGTTTTATCAGGAAGAACATTGCTAAGCTAATTTGTACAATTTTTATAGCAGAAGGGCGGAGAGAAGGTATTGCATGACTCTTGCACATGATTTCTTAGCAAATGCTTCCTTCCTCAAAACTTGGTAAACCCCCCAAAAAAGCCCAAGTCAGCCAGCTTTCATGCATGCTCAAAGTGGGAACTGTCACACAAAATAACTTGAAGATAGTTTCGCAGTAAAACTTTAACAACGTAAAATTGCATATTTAAATACAATCAGTGTGACACATAATTCTAAACTGTCAAAAGCATCATTTTTTACAGAGGTTTTTTTCAGTTTCTGATTAATAGTCTGTTGCTTTTCTCTGTGTTATGTAGCTATGTGTGTTCTTTTTCAAAGACCCTTGTAAAATAAAACTATATTTCCCATCTGAACACATTGAAATGAAGTTTCATACATTGGAGGAGTGTTTGTGCTGAAAACTCTTTCTAGATGCTATATGCAAGTACTATTCATGGAAGCTGTTCAGCCCTTGTTCTTAGCAGCCTTGTACCAAATCTTCAATGTATAATACAGAGCAAAATTTGTCTTGAAGGGTCACAAATGAAACGGTGTGCTGAAGGTGCCTCATTTATATATGGTATGATTTTTTTCCCTTGGGTATTTTTTCTCCCTTCTGCCCACCGACCATTAAGCCTGTTCAATGGAGCATATCAGTTTGCTGTTTTGTAGTGTGGGGTCACCCTATGGATCAGCCAGGGCAAGAGCTTTTACTTAAAACTGTTATTCAGGCAAATCCTAGAGGACATTTGTGCTTTTGCTTAAATTCCAGCAGTTGAGAGGATTTTCTGTTACAGTCCTAACTCCATCTCCTGGGTAGTGATGTACATCTCTGCCACTGTAGATGCTGTCTAATGCTCTGCCACTCCACAGATGTCTGCATCCTCGCATGCAAAGTTACAGAGCAATTGTTACCAGCTTGAGCAGCCACAGTGCGTGGCCTACCTGGAGTGACTCCCTTCAGTGGCTGCAGGACTTTCTCCTCACACCAAAAGAACAGCAGGGCAAGGCTGGCAAGAAATCCACCTCCCTCCTCTCCCAGGGTAGGTATTGTCCATACTCTCTACCAGGCTGCCAGTCACCTGAGCCACTAATCTAACCCAGGTCAACTGAGTTACAGTCAGGGCTTTATCCCTCTATGTCACTGGGCTGACTGTTATATGGTTTCTGCTTTTGATGATTGAGTTGTCAACAAAGATTCAAACAAAGTAGCTCTTTTACCTTTCATCCAGTGGGGACCCCATGTATTTCCTCTACCATAACTAACTGCATAGTCATCAAATGTCAGTGTGTAATGAAATAAAAGTGTTTGAATTTGGTTAGATTATGCGTTATTAGCAAACCCACTATATGATGTCCAAGTTCACAGAGAGGTATTGTGTGTTCTTTCCCCCATCATCCACGTTGTTGTGGATACTATGCCTAGGCAGGGCAGTTAGGTTTTATGACTAGGTCAGACAGGTAGTTTAAGTTCTTTTTGCTCCCTGATCAGCAGGGCCACAAAGATAATTGTTCATGCCACTAGTCATTAATATTGGCAGCAGGCCCTTAATTTAATGATGCCACCAGGGTTCTGAGGTAACTCAAGTCAGTTTGATCCTAGACCCAAAGATCCAGTCTCCAAAGTTAAACAGGTTTCCATGTAGGAGGTATTGCCAGCCAATCTTTTTTTTTTTTTTTGCATTTTTGTAGTGTTTGTAAAATACTGTTTTTTTTTTTAAACAAGAAACATCTTTATTAAATTATCATGTATAACATAGGCCATGTTAAATTTATATAAATTACAGTAAACCATAGCAATCTTAGTTGCAAACATTATACATTCCAAACTTTGCCGACACAACTGTAGCTGCAAACATTATACATCACTTTTAATGTATCCACTCATTGTTAGTCAACCATTACATAGCTCATTCAAATCCTGCCTTCTTTTAAACCTTGTTCCTCCTTTGCATGTCTTGATCCCACAGTTCCCATTTTTTCCTATATAATTTGCTCCAACCCTTTTCTAAAGATCCCAGTTCCAGTTGTTTTAACAGTGTTACTATCTACACTACTTCTAGTAAAATTGGTTTAGACTTTGATTCCCATTTTATAGCAATTGCTTTCTTGGCAGCCATCATAATTATACTCAGTAAGGCCTTACTATGTCTAGGAAATTCCAAGTTTGCATCATAGCTCAAAAAATAATTTCCCTAATCACTCCAACTTGCTCACCCAGCATCTCCGACTGTGCCTCTGTTTGGCCACCATCATCATCATCAGAGTCTGCTGTTATTCTGACATCAGGTTGTAGAAGTCCCACACTTCCACTGTCAGGATCAGCTGTGATAATATGCAACAAACACAGAAACAATTAATTCCTAAATCACTATACTCCAATATATACTAAAAAAATAACAGTGCTGCCACTATTAGACAGTACGGCAGTATACACAGCAGTCCTGACATCAACATCACACACTAAAATATTTATTTGAATTGCTTATCAGTACTGACATCAAAATGTTCGTCTTACCATCTGCAGATGAGGGCATCCTCTGCATACCAGATGGTTCTGGAATAAGTAAAGCAAAAAGCAAAGGCAGCATCAGCACAATTAACAGTAACACAGGGGCAATACTTTTACCCCTTTATATATCATTAACTATACTTTCAGCAAGAATTTGGATAACAACTCCAACCTAAGCTAATCAATCAGAATGTGTTATTCATTCTGGCAATCTTCATTCCTCCCCCCAAAAAAATTTCTTGTGAAACAGAACCAACTTATTGATTTAAATTGTTTCACTAAACAATGGTATTCAAAAACTGATATACAAAAGCCTACCTGGAAACTCTTCCTGGGATATGCTTGCTGCCCCTGAGACATTAGCACCAATGTTGAGGACATGCTGTTATGCACTTTCCTGGGAAGTGTCTGGATCCCTGACTGTGGACAGGAACTCTTCATTTGGTGTTAGTGGTAGCTCTGTAACAGGCCTGACCCCCAATGCCCATTCGATCATGGCCCATTGCAGCTGTTCTCCTTCGTGCAGATGAGATCATGTCAGTCGCCCTATGGCACACCTGCTTATATGTCCTGCTGTGGCTACCCAAGGCATTGACATCATCGACAATCTGCTGCCAAACCTGCATTCTACTTGACATATCCCCCCATCCCCTTTCAAGCAGGAAGGCACCACTTTGCATAAGAGCATCAGCAATAACTTGATTTTCGGCTTCAGTGAACGGTGTTCTTTGAGGATTGAGATGCCTGGGTGGCATAGCCCTAGGTGTCCTAAAAGACAACAGAAGGATAATACATGTAAGTATCATATAACTACAAAATAACTCTTCCCAGATAAAATAGAAAACTTAGCATTTCAGTATGACCCACTGGAGAAACATAAAATAGTCTAGAGGTTTGAAATATGAACAACAGCCTGGATGCAAAAAAAGGAGAGTAACAATAGCAACATATCCTTTTTTGTGTCATAACAGAAATGCAGCTTTGCCCCCCCCCCTCCAAAGAACAGGCAAATGATGCATTTTGCTAACAAACCATCTTTGAAATGCTAAAAGTGCTATCATATGAACTGTTCCCAAAACATGTCTACAGATTTAATGCCGAACATTCCATTTTAGGGTATTGCCAATCATGTATACCTGTGAAATGCCTTCACAAACATGCCTATAGCATCAGTACACTTCTAACTAATGCATACAGATAAAAGTATAAAGCCTTTGCTTCATATTCTTCTTAAATTCCAGCATATGCATTATGCAAAATGCAAGCATATCTTCTTCTCAAGTTCAGTAATCCTCTGTGCAGATATATCCCAAAGTAATAGCCTCTTTTCTTTTTTTCCACATAATCAATTCTCCTCGCCTTCAGTTTTCCTAGCTGCATGGTTGCCTTTTTATGGCATACATTCAGGACTGTTAGCACAGTGAAGATACAAATCAGATGTGAACTCATTAGAATTGCTGAATCCGAAATACTTGGCTCCGTGTCATAGATGTAAACATAGTGCAGGCACTCCTTCAATGTTTGTTTTTAATGGATTGCAACAGTGAATGATTACTGATTGGGAGAAGGAAAACACAACAGCACTGCAGGCTGCCCTACATCCAGTGAGTGTGTCAGCTTAGACCTAGAAAGTGTTAGATGTAAGGTTGGAAATGTAAGTAAACAGCACGCAATTCACAAGTTCTGTTCATTAACATCCAACCTCCCCTTCATTTGTTGGCAGTGACATTTAATATCCTCACACATTTTAAGGCTAATGATATACTGTAGAATGGCTTACACACTGCATGTCTCAGATTACTGGTCAGATAAGATAAGAATGACCAAGAAACACAAAGAGGTAAGACAGAGCTGTATATTTACAAGCAATAGTCATAACTGGTTGTGTGATCATTTAGTGCACTACATCCAAAAATAATAAATGTACAAATAACAGTTGCATGCTTTCATATTACTGTAGAAGATGTTGCAGTTGGTTGTATGCAGAATGATTTCAGTTCCTTGCCATAAAGCTGTTTGCCTAGGAATGAATGATAAGCCTCCCTTCCTGTGTTCTGAAGGTTCATTGGAGTGAGAGTTCAAATCCAGACTTATGTAGAAATTTCTTTTGGGAACCAACATTTTCTAGTGTGTATGTGATAGATTGCTTTTCTACTTGTCCCTTTTTTATTTTTTTTCGTTTCTTTCTTTCTTTGTTGTTTTTTATTTTTTTTGGGGGGCAGTGTTTGGGTGATGTGCTTCTTAGCACAAACATGGGAAACAGAGGAGAATGAATGTCAGGTTTGGCTATGCTTATCTTGTTTCCGCAAAGCATGGCAGTTCACAAATTGGATAACTGCCCCAACAATTAAGCAGACAGAACACCTGCAGACAGGACCCAGGCAGCCAGTAATTGAAACTGGATACATTCAATTAATTCTGTTGGGTACCACTCAAACCCGCTAAGTGGCATTGCATGGCAGTTAACACAGACACCTTAAGATTGATTATCAAATTAGGGAATGTCATTTAACTATTCCTATGGCAGCAGGTGTAAGTGTAGGGCTGGAGTACATATAGTCCTGGGTTCTAGTACAGGGTGAGCAACCATTTTTGTTACTGTCATGACATTGCAGTTTATAGCAATGAACTGAAAAATGGGCAAGTATTATTTCAAATTCTTTTGGCAACCGATGTAAGTGTACTACTGTCATACACATGGTCCTGGGTTCTGTTACAGGATATTTCATTTGCTTTTACTGTTGTTCCACTTCCCATTATATTCACTCTCACTTACAACACTTTAGGTAGTTTAGCTGATATGAATAATATATATGAGGGACGAGACACCATTAATGTGTTTTCAGATGTATGACTGAGGATATACTTTGTACTATAGTTCTGTGAATATAATTATGCTATGTGGACTTGCATGGCCTTCACAACTACCTAAGACAAATGCACACCTGGGTCTATATCCAATAACCTTGTCAGGTCACACACATACATGTGTAACAGCGCATGCTGTCACCAGTATTTATGTATGATGGCTTACTATGTCTGAGAAGCAGTTCTTCTGTGGCAGAGGTGGAAAATCAACACTGTGGAAGAAACTTCTGTGTCTCTTTTGACTAGGTTTGAATTCCACAGTGTAAAAATAAAATTTCTCAGTGTATAAAGGTAAAAACAAATGTGTCAGGTCATTACATTTATGCCTCCAGTGCATGTCTGCAAATCTAAGTTACCTTAACAGTTACTTTCCAATTTCCAATATATATTTCTAGACTACATCAGTAGACACCCCTCAAACTAAGGTCAAGTGTCAGATTAACCTTCCAGTTTGAAATATTTCTTTCCTCCCTGTTTGGCACTGCTGCTCTCCACTTAACATTGCACAAATGTGGTTGCCATCATTGCTCGGTTTGTGCACTACCAGTAAATGTGATAACTGGAATTGGCAGGAAAGCATCAGTTTCCATTGCTCTAGTTCAGCTAGTAGACATAGCTGGCACTAGAGGGGAAGAAGCCAGGTTTGGGGCACAGAGATGGGGTGTTCAGGAGTCTAGGATATTTATTGGACTCCTGGTAAAGCACCACAGCCAAAGGCTCCTGCAGGGCAACTATTCTGGATTCCAATGCAAGTCCGAGGCATGGAATAGTTTGTACCAGGCTGTATCAAGTGACACTGGTATCCCACTCACTGGAGAGCAATGTAGTCATTATTTTAATGACCTACACAGAAGAAAAAGGGATACTCTCAACAGTTGGCTGGAGACATTTGAGACTGTGGACATTAATCAGCTTTGTTAGTATGACATTAAGTGACTAATTGTGAGGCTTAGAAAGCTAAATATAGGCTAGACTGGTATGCATAATGCTCTACCGTTCTTTTCTATTTTTCCCCAGCTGCCACTGAGCATGAGTTCAATCAGCAAGCTCATGCTGCTTGACTGGAGAGATTGAGGGAAGCAAGTGGTATGTATGCAGCAGAAGAGAAGTGATATTGTAGCATTAAAAGTTAAAAATCACTTTTTTGGTCTTTTATAGAGTTGTATCAAATTGAGCATGCATATCCCAACTGTAAAAGCAAGTATGCATGCATTAGTCTGTAGCACAAAACAGTTTTAAGAGTCCAATATTATACTGTAGTCAAAGGTTGTGGGTTCAAATACCACATTTCCCAACTATACAGTACTGTTATTTTTTCAATAATATTTACACAATTAAAAACTCTATACCAGTAGCACAAATGCCTTGCTGTAAACTGTAATCTGTATAAATGGACCATTCATATGTGCAATATATGCACATTTTAAAGATTGCATTCAGCAGTCTGTAGTATAGTGTGTGTCTGTTAGGATGTATACTTAAATGCAATACTTCAGATAAAAGAGCTGTATAATTGTAGTAATACATTATATGTCATATATGATTATACTAATTGTATCTCTCTTTTTTCCTCTCACCCAACCCTTATCTCTCTTTTTTATTTTCTGTTATGTGTCATCAAAAATGTCTCCATGTCATCCTTGTGTACCACATAACTAAATGATACACATCACAGTGAGGTAGACAAGCCCCAATGGATCAGCCTGCCCATGCTTCACTGGCTCCGGCGATGATGCCCAGTATATCTGGGCACCAAACTGGCAGCACTTCCCCTGCTGCCCCTGCACTACCTGTGCCTGCAGGTAGTACTGCCCCAGATGATTGTGCACTGGTACCCTCCAGTAGCAGTGGCGGAGGTGATTTCACCTGCAGTGAGTTGCCAGATATGTGTGTAGCATGCACTGCAGCAGTGGTGTATGCCTATGCCAGATGCAGAGGCTGCTCTCCGTCATGGTCCATAGGAGGCAAAGGAGACATCATGCAGTCCGGCCACCCATGGAGTAAGGTGACAGTGATGGCAGTCCAGTGGGTGAAGACTCATTTCTCACTGTCTCAAAGCTTGACAGGCATCAGCCTCAGTTGTCCCCTCCTTCACCCCAATCATGGTGTCCCCTAACCTTTTGTGTCCGCCATTGTCCCTGTCTCTTGTCTTGTAGATTTGCATTTGCTTCCTCACCTACCCAACTTACCTGGCCCAGACATACCTACATCCCTTACCCAACAGTCCTTTCTTATTGAATTAAAAAAAAATGGGAACCTGTCCCACAAAAAAAATCATCCCATACATAGCTCTCCATTTTGCAAACATGTCTTCTTGACACACTTGATTTAGTCCAGTTGAATATATAACATGATTGTGTTGTTGCTACCCCTCTTTGAGGAGGTGACAGTCCAAATTCAGTTAATATTCTGCACATATTTTTAATTTACACTGTTAAAGAAATGGATGGACAAGGCATTTGACACAATACTCCACTCAGACATTGTTTACAAACTCAAGAGGCTAGGTACAAACTTGTATGTCACCCAGTGGATAGCAAATTGGCTCACAGACAGGACCCAGGAAGTTAGAACTGAGGAGTCCACCTCTGCAAAGAGGCCAGGCACAAGTAGAGTCACTAAGGGATCAGTCTTTGGACCACTCCTTTTTAGCATTTATTTCTCAGAAGTCAAGACCAATGTCAGTGGTCTCTGACTGACTAAATTTGCAGATGACTCCAAATTAGGAGCTGCCATCAAATCTTATACTGACACAAATGTTTTCCAGGAGGGGCTAACACATACAAGCAACTGGTGCCAGAGTCATGGACTAAAACTAAATGTCAAGAAATGCATAATAGTATCCTTTGGAAAGTCATCCATCCCTGGTAACTATCATATTGCCAAAAAACCCTTAGAGCTGACTCAGTAGTCAGGGACTTAGGGACACACATAGTAATATAGCCTTTGATCATCACGTGACAACAGTGGTGAGGAAATCATTCTATGTTGCTCAACGTATAAGCAAAGGTATGGCATCTAAGTCTAAGGAAGTCATTGTTCCACTGTATTTGGCATTCATCAGACCTGTCACTGAGTACAATACCCCTTTGGTATATATCTAACCAGGCATATCCAAGAACTGGAATGTCCACAGAGGTTCCTCACTAAAAGAATACAGGCCGTAAGTAATATATCCTATGCAGACAACCTAAAGACCCTATCCCTGTATTCTGTCTCCTACAGGCTTTTGAGGGGAGATCTGTGCCTGGCATACAGGGCATTGTCAGACCCCACTCTGATGGAACTCATGCATATCCAAAAAACAAACAGTACCAGAATTACCCATTCTATAGATTTAAACATTGCCTGTGATATAAATAGGACCTGATGGAGAGGTAGGTATGTATTCCAGAGACTACCCCATCTGTGGAACAGGCTTCCCATCCACATGAAGCAGAGTTCCCCCCTAACCCAATTCAAGTGTAACTTGGACAATTGGATGGGAAAATGGAAATTCTTCCCTGGTTTGGCACCTATGTCTCTGAAGAAAACAGGTAACCTGTAAATGGTTCATCTCCCAGGCCCATGCTTACACTTATCAAGGGTATCAGAACTCGTCACAGATTTGGAATGAATGGCTAGGCTTAAAAAGGCCCTTGTGGTCATTAGCCTAGTAAACACCTATGGACCTATGAACCTATGATACCTATGGTTCTTTCCTACCTTCCTCCTGCACCTTCCTGTACTGCTTTCCCTTTGGTCTTCCCCCTGCTTGCTCCCCATTTCACCACTTTCATATCTACCCCATTTTAACATATTTAATCTGGTCAAAAAATAGAATAGCACACAACACACATAAGTAGCAGAAAAAGCAATGGATATCTTCACTTTTTGGCCTCTGTGTTTGCGCAGACATCATGCACCAATGTGCAGCGATGGTGAGCTCTGGTACAATGCTGCAGTTACCTCTGCACAATGCCGGCTAACCCCACTGCACTATGCCAACACACAGTAACACATGTACTATAAAGAATTCACGTTCATTGCATTATCAATGTTTATTTAAAAGTCTTTAAAAGTATTGGATACACCTGGATTCAAACCCAGTATTGTCTGGGATCAAAAAGAAATGTGTCAGTGCATTTACTCCTGCTGCCACAGAGTCAGTTAAACAGCAGGTATGTTTCATAGACTCAGCACTAACTCTCAGACTTTAGCAATGCGACTTGCATTTGCACTCTACTTAACTATTCACAAACAAGGAATGTATTGGAAATGTGTATCTAGCATGTGCAAACACTTTGCCAACCATTGCGCAAACCTGCTGCTCACCATGCTATGGAAAAGTAAATATTATTATGTATTACTGCTGTTTACTGTCAATTTCCTGTCTATAACATGAAATTACATGTAGAAACTTAAACTGAAGACGCTATCTAACAATATGTCACATATTTACAATACAGCCATGTGTTGCCCCCCCCCCCACAAGCACTGCAATCCTGGTGTCTCAGTACTTTTTCCACACATATATCACCTACACTACAGAAATTAATATCAAATGTTGTGTGATATGCAATTCACATCAATCTGGTAACATGCAGAACCAGAACTATTGACCCGTAAGCCTAAAAAGCCTTATCTACAAGGCTAGGGAAGGAATCAGCATGGACCTTACCACAGGGACTTATTTGATACTGACCCCAAAGACCTGGATGAGGGATAATAGGACATACTGCCTGTGATGAGTTATCCAAGGCCTTTGACACTATCCCCATTCAGGTATCATAGAGAAAATCTCCCCACTGGGAATTAATTGGTAAATTACTAGATAAATACATACTGGCTTACCAACAGAATACACATTGTTAAAGTTGGGGACTGTATCTCCACCACTAGGCCATTTACCAGTGGAATACCACAAGGATCTGTGCTGGGCCTTCAACTGTTTGGAAACTATTTCTCTGAAGTCCAGGCAAAGGTAGATTGCCTGAGGCTTATAAAGTTTGCAGATGACTGTCAACTGGATGCAGTCATATAAAGCCCTGATGTTAACATATTACAGAGGGGTATGACACCCACATATGATTGGTTCCAACTTACGAACTGAACCGTAAAGCAAAAAATGCCTCATTGTCTCCTTTGGCAATGAAGTACCCCTGCTAATTATGATATACATAGCACCCCTGTACGCTCAAACAGGAACACATGTTAATAGTAGTCTTCCCTTCAATCAGTAGGTGCCGATAGTGATGAGACACACACATTCTACATTTTGCATCTCATAAATAAGGCTATCACACCCAAGACCAGGGAGGTCATAGCTTTGCTGTACTGCATCCTTATCAGACCAGTAATTGAGTACAATGCTCCCTTCTATCTGTACCTCACCAGACACCTGCAGCAACTGAGGAACACACACATAGGTTTGTGACCAGGAGAATCCAGGGCCTCCAAAACATGACATATATGGAAAGATTGAAAGGCTTGTCACTGTACTTGGTATTATGTAGGCTGCTGAGAGGTGACCTATGCCTGGCCTACAGAGCACTCTCAGACCCTGCCCTACCAGAACTGCTGGACATTTGCAAATCAAATGGGACAAGAATAGCTTGCTCCAGGGATTTCAACCTAGCCTGTAACATGCTGGGGAGACAGTTGTATCTCACAGCAATTGACACTCTTCTGTAATAGGCACTGTGAAGCAGTGCTCCTCAATAACTCTATTCAAGTGCAACCTTGATAGTTGGATGGATGATTGTAAATTCAGCCCTGGGGTTGGATCTATGTCCATCATGGACAGGGCATTCAGTGCTGATCACAAAATTGCTCTGCTAACAATGACCATCTAACTATGCTCAATAAGAGTACCTGTGTTTTTATATGGTTAGTCTTGTAAATGCCACAGGGCCATTAGGCTAGTAATGTCCTATGAAGCTATGATGCTGTGAACCTGTGCAGGCCTCCCAACATCTTGCCTCCGCTCCCTCACCCCAATCATGGTGTCCCCAACCTTTTGTGCCCATTGCCATCCCTGTCTCTTGTCTTGCATGTCCTGTAGGTTTTTATTTACTTCCTCACCTACTCAACTTATCTGATGCAGACATACCTACATCCCTTACCTAGCAGTCCTTTGTATGGAATTAAAAAGATGGGAACCTGTCCCACAAAAAAGAATTGTCCCATACATAGCTCCCCATTTTGCACACGTGTCTTCTTCACACACTTGATTTAGTGCAGGTTGATATACAACATGACCTGCAGTGTTGTAAAAGTCAGACTTGTGCCATACTGCTTGCTTAAAGTACTTAGTTCTGTTGTCTGTGTACTTAGGTAGGGGTTCTTTTCTCAGTGCACTCAACTGTGTGTGTGTGTGTGTGTGTGTGTGTGTGTGTGTGTGTGTGTGTGTGTGTGTGTGTGTGCTCATGCTTGACATTACAGAGAGCCTTTTACTCCAGCATGTGGGACACTGTTATTGCCATATTCTCCTTAGCAGACAGTGATGATGTCATTAGCTATAAAGTGTCTGAGACACTCCAAGTCAGACTTGAGCTGTGGCTTTTGCATTAAATACAGAGGTCTGTCATCTGTGTACATAGGTAGGGGTCCTGTTCTCACTCCAGTCAAGTGTGTATGTGTGTGTGTGTGTGTGTGTGTGTGTGTGTGTGTGTGTGTGTGTGTGTGTGTGTGTCTGTCTGTTTGTGCTCTTTCATGACATTACAAAGAGCCTTTTACACCAGCATGTGGAGCACTGTTATTACCATATTCTCCTCAACAGACACTACTGATGTCTTCAGCTATATCTGATTTGTGGTTATGCACTATTCCCACCAGGGCAGGGTCAGAGTCTAGCCTGGAAGCCAGGCAGAAGTCACCTCATTCTATATGATACAGACTACATGACGTGACTTTCAGTCTATCCACATACATCATGGCATGGTTTGTAGGTCCTGTGTTTTCTTGGTGAGAAACCCTGTGGTCTCTCCAGCTGTTGCATGTGTTTGGTGAGGTACATGCAAAAGAGAGTATTGTACTCTATTAGTGTTCTGATGACTTTCAAGTACAGTGCTGTTATACAATCCTAAGATCTGAATATGATGACATGACTTATGATGTACACAGCATAGGCTTTCAATACCAGTGTGGACACTTGGTGGTTGAAATTCAGATTGCTTTCTACATGAGTTCCCAGTGCTTGCATCACTGGGTTTCAGCATAGCAGGACTGCTGTCATTGCTGTAATTAACATGGAATTCCACTTTTCAGAAGGACAAAATAAAGACACATTTCTGGATTTATTTGTAGATCATGTGGCTTTGTCACCAATCATTTCTCTGTGTTAGTCCCTCCTGTAGTATTCTATCATCATTGGTGGACTCAGTAATTGCTCCCAATATGCAAGAATCAGCAAACATGGTAAGCCAAAGGCCGTATACTTTGCTTGAATTGTTGACAAATAGATTCTAAACACTAAAGGGCCAAGAACAGATTCCTGGGTTATGCCAGTGGTGACAAGTCTACTGGTACAGGTTGAATCACCAACTTTCACAGCATGTGTTCAGTCAGGGAGCCAATTGGTTGCCCATCTAGTGATGTAAGGGTTAATCCCCAGCTAGGAGAGTTTCTCAATGATACTTGATTGGGGGATTGTGTTAGAACCCTAGGCCAGATCAAGCTAGACAGTATACACTGTCTTACCTTCATCTAGGCCTATCATACAGAATCAATGGCTGTGACAACATCACAGATTGTCTATGGCATGACTCAGCACGTACACCTTCCTGATAGGTTGAATGCACACTTCAACACACCCTCCACATGGGCTATGTTCCAGTAGAAGGATGTAAATCAACATGCATCCATCTGAGATATGGGGGACAGCACCTAATGCATGCATGCATAGACACATCCTGATCCTCCTCAAGTGTGAGGTAGACCAACATGTCATCATGGACCTTTTCTAAATGGACACTAGTAATATTCCGGCTGTGTGCAACAAACCTGTGTGAGTTGTTAATGCTACATCATGCCTGTTACATCCGATAGATGTCATCAAAGAGGTCATTGAGAGCATGTATGATGACAACACTACCATCATGTGGAACTTGACCTTGCTAAGGCATTTGGCCCAAATTCACACTGAAGTATTCAGTCAACACTGTCAGATGTGGCCATATTACCAAATGGGTAGACCAGTGTATCACATACGTGGCATCTCACTATGTTGAAATGTGTGAATTGATCTATATCTCAGGTCCAGTGATCAGGTCTGTACATCAGGGCTGTCTGCTAGGCCCTTTCTTGTCCATTATTTAATTGATGGACATCACAGATGACATACACATCCTGTGTCCAAACAGCTACCTGAAGGACTACAGATTGTGGACAATCATTGACTTCAACTGTGTTATTATTATTATAATAATACAGACAGTATTAACACACACCAAAGATTGCTTCCACAGCCATGTTAACACCTGCAATTGCAAGAAAACATGGGGGGATTTGTTACATCAGGAAAACAAACACATAGCCCAAGTATAATGTAATGTGCATATCACACCCTATAATCAGACCAATGGGTATGTGACCTGTATCCTGGGGCAGATGATAAGTGAAACATCCACCAGCATGTGGTCACATGCTGACTAATCCTTTGTATGTAACACAAGTACTGAGTATGTGAAGGACATCCACATCAGAGGCCATAATACCTGCATAGTTCACAGCCTTCATCAAATTAATAACTGAGTACAATGAGCCCTTCTTTATGTACCTCCCTACACATCTTCCAGTGATGTGTAACTTAAGTGTACGGCATTTGTCACAGTGAGCTGTTTCATAGCTTATTGACTATTCCTAGGTATTCTTTTTGTGCCATAAATATTACTGTCTGATGGTGTGGAAACCCGAACAAGTTGTTACACCAGATGCATGTGTGCTCCTTATTCTGGTGATGCACACAGTACATACATAGCAGTTTGACAACATTAATGGCATGGATAACATTTGTGGCAGTGTGGATTGTACCATATCCATATGCCATGCACACCAGTCAGCTAGCTTGTATTGCTTATAATGTCACATGCAGGTGTAGCAGTGTCCCTCCTAACACCCCCAGCAGATGTTACAGTGCCAGAACAGTATGCGTGATTATCCTCATAGAGTGTGGATGTATCATAATAGTTGTACAAGTGTGTTTGTGCAGAATCATATCTGATCACTCAGAATCATGTATGTGATGTCAGAGGCATGGGATTACTGGTGGTATTATTCTGGTATTGTCCATGACTGTGGTTGGCTCTTTTAATGTTGGAGACCTTTGCTGAGATTACACACATATTCAGGCAAATCAGTTTGCACAGCTTCATAATATGACCCTACCCCAATTTTATGTCAGGTCCCTGATAGATGTCCTCTGCATTATTCATGTAAGGATGCATATATCATACAGACATCCTCCCCATTGTTATGTCACCTTGTGTGACAGTCACTTAGTATACATTTTCACTGTGCAGTCGCTACTGTACCATATTGATGTGATTTGTTTTGCTGCTACAACTGTCTTGCATTGACATGCCTTTATCTGCTGTACATTAAGTTGTTTAACCAGTCCTCTTTCCTTTTGTTCATTCCTACAACTCATCTGTGTGTCTCTATTCAATACATACACTTCCCCAGAGTGTTTGTTTTATATGGCAGTCCATGTACCATTACAGATTTATACACCTTCAGTACAGAATGCTACAAATGGGATTTCACAATGCTCAGCACTATAGATACACTGTCCTATACTATGTTTGGATGATATACTTTACATTCATATCTGCCAACTGTCCAGATTTTCAAAGAATATCCAGATATTTTTCTTATCAAATGTGTGGGTTTCTGCCATATCAAAGGGATGATCTTAGGACTGATGTGACTCAATATTACATACATTTGAGTTTCTTACATCAAATCTTTCAGAACATGTATCTTAACACAAACCCCTGATTATTCTAGCACATTTCTATAGGCAAATATGTAAAATATGTCCCTATTTCTGGGTCATTGTCCACCCAGTATGTTGGCCTTTGTCCAGAAGTCTTGCACAAAGAGATTGAGAACTATCTGTGAAGCCAGGCTGATCGTTGTGGCATTCTATGCAAAACCACAGACCGTCAGTGTTTTGATTTAAACAGGAGTGCTATCCATGTTCGCTTGCATGGTTTCCTGGCCAGCAACACTGTTGTCAGCGATGAAACCTTGCTTATTTATGTTTAAACACCATGAGTGGCATGAACATGCAATGTGCTCTGCTGCATGCTGTGCATCACTGTGCAAACATGTAAACTCCGTGTATGCTTTGTGCGAAGCCTACATGGAAGCCTACTTGGAGTTTATTAAATCCCGAGGAATGTCATGGCTGCTATATGTGGACATTAATGATAGTGTTTAAACTACGTTTATGTACTCATTCTGTACTTTTTCATTATGGATTTTGCTTTCTATCATTTACCTTTGTATTGCCCAAGTGTCTTGTACCTCCCACCTCAGCTGCAAACAAACAAACAAACAAGCAACTTAAATACATGCATACATACATACGTAAATTCATTTTCATGAGTCATGGTATTTTTCTTATTTCCTTTATCATACTGTTCATCAGTAAGGAAGTTGCCCTTTAATATCATAGGCTCTACTTTAACTGAATTAATTCTTTATATATATATATATATATATATATATATATATATATATATATATATATATATTTTATGTGAAGAACATAATAATATATTTTCTTTTAAGGTACAGAATATTTTTTTCTCCTAATTGTGTGAGAAACAACATAAACGATTATTAACAGGTGAAAGGAGATGTAAGCTAAGCCAAAAAGACCTGGAACCAGAAGAAGTTCGCTGGAAGAACCAAATGAGGGTCAGAAACCAGTAGTAAATCCTTTTAATTAACGCCAACAAATAAATATGTTTTCGACAAAAATAGAAGTCTTCCTCAGAAAAAGCACACACAAAATGCCACAGTTTAAACACCTTAAATACGTATTCACAAATTCCTAATTAATTAATTATCCAATAAAATAACCACTTTAAATGATTTGAATGGGAAAGAATATAATCAAGGTAAAACATACCTTTTCACATGTAGCAAAAATACTTTAAAATTCTTTTAAATATACATAGTAAATATAGTAAACGTAAAATAATGTTTGCATTGTCAAAAATAATTATGCAAGGAAAAGACATGTCTAAAAAACTTTTGAATTAGTTGTTAAAAAATATAAAAAAATATTATTAAAAAATGTAATAAAAAGAAATAGTTTAAAAAATGTATAATATTTCCTAATTTCCTTCTAAGTAGTGATACAATACTCACATAGTAGTGATACATACTCACATTATATCAAAGTTTTGCTGCTCTGAGTTTCAGAACAGAAGTAATGGACACAAAATCATTTAAACCAGGGGATTTTGTGGATTCCAGGACAATCTGCCAAAACAGTTCCCTGTACTCCAACTTTGCTTCCCACATGCCACCCGTAACATTCTTGGGAACTATTTCCAATACAAAAAAGAAAAAAGTAGCCTGTGGGCAATCAATAGTATGACGAAACAATGCATTTTTGCTATTATTATCAGGTGTCTAATCATAACCACTTTGTTATGTGTTTGAGAAATGGATGGCAAAGAGACTCACCTCAAGAGTGAGGCAAAGGTGTATGACAACTATCAGTAATGCCATGCTGTTCTTTTTTTGTTAAAATGCAAAACAGTGTGATTACTTTTATTCAAATAGCATGTTCTAATACCTTACTTATAAAGGAGGTCCTTGTTTTTTGGGTCTATGAAATTGCTACCATACATATAAGCATCTGCTGCTTCATAATTAGTGATAGGTAATGTTTTTGTATGAAAAAATAAATAAATAAAGCAAGTTTAAACTGCATGATCAGATAACCTTTTAGTCTGGTATTCATAGTCATTGCAGAAATGAGTTACTGGTATCCATTCTGTCTGCGAACAAGTGTAACTAGGCCGCAATTCATAGATCCCATTTACATTAATGTGCTAGGTAACAAATAATACTAAGCAAATTAACCCATAATGAGACGTAAATGAGAAATTTTGTAAAGTGGTATATGCAAATTAAGTGTTCTTTTGTCCACTTGTGATTCATAGTTAAGTTTCTGTAATATCCACAGAGTCATTATAAAAAGTCTATTCTATCTACTTTGCAATCCATGTAGATGCTTGATGACCCTCTAAAAATGGTATCAGTTGTACTTTCTCATCCTTGTTGTCTTGTTCTATATCATTATTGCAAATTGCCACAGTCATACACAAAAAAGAACTCATCAGTTAAACAACACAACAATGAAACCATGCCTGCCATCATCAGAAAAAAAGTTATGTGACGCAACCCCGTAATGATATACACTTGCAGACTCCAGCCAAGTAAAGTTGTGCTGAAGTAATGCTTGTTCTAATGTATATTTACAATAATACAGAAAGAAGTTTGTTAACAAGTCCATCCTTTCTTCAGCTCCTACCATTTCAGGTAATCATAATACTGACAATTTTCATTCATCAGTGACACTGGAATCTCCTAATCAAGACATGTTGGGGTAACAAAGCATCCTTGTCACATTAGTACTTCTAAATTAAATCACTGCATTTCTACCAAATATACACAATCACTAAAAGAAACCAAAGTAAATGATTTCTCACTGGTAAGTAATCATTTCCACTAATGCTGTAATGATTTCCCATTTAAAAATGACAGCTTACAGTATTCACCAAAATCATTGTAATATGGCTACCATATGAATAAAAAAAGTGAACTCAATAATCATACATCATTTTCAACTGTCTCAAATTTATTTAAAATGTTTCCATTGTTTTTCTTATTTTAAAAGTCTGCAGTTTCTATAACTAATTTGCCACCTAATTCAAGTAATCCCAAATTTTAAACTTTCTCACATAAGTTCATGATCCTTTATGCATTTTGTATGCAGATGAGGCCCTTTTACGTTCATCTCTGTGAATCACAGTAGTACACCAATGTGTACGGCACCTTAGGCACATAATTGGTCTCCCTACTTATCTTCACATAAAGCATATCTATGGCTATTTATGCTTTTGCTTTAAGTAGGTGTGTTTATTAACATGCCTGCACATTATGTAGTCAGTGTTAGTAACATTCACTGATTCCGTTTTCATATTGATTTAGGACTGGTCGTTGTGAATAACTGCTGCACACAGCCAAAATCCAGAACTGTAAATAACACCCTTAGCATACCTTTCAACTGTCCAGATTTTCACAAAATGTCCAGATTTTTGCTCTATATTTTTGGTCTGTTTCTCATAAAATTTTATTTTTCTGGCAAATCATTGACAAACCATGGAGGACTGAAGTCAGAAAATAATGACAGACATTTCAGTTTCAGACTTCATACTTTTGAGAAAATTCATGTTAATGCAAATGTGTTATTTTATACATTTTCTAAGTTTATTAAAGCAATATTTAAAATTCTCCCTATTTTTGCCCTTTATCCTCCCACTATTTATGGCTTTGTCCAGATTTCTTGCTCTAAGAGGTTGAGTGGTATGACCCTTAGTGTAGCTGTAAATGTATACAGAATTATTTAATTATGATCTCTTCTTTAATTTATTTTCCTTCTCCTTTCCATTCTATCATTCTCTCTTTCTCATTCATACCTTTTCCTTTTTCTAGTACAGAGCAAGATGAAATGCATACAGTATTACCCAAGAACAGATGGGGAGGCAGTACTTTAAAAAACTGAGTGAAAACCCCTGTTAAACATCAGAAATTTCTTCACCATCTTTATGTCTCTCTCCTTCTCTGTCTTGAGGTGTGTGTGTGTGTGTGTGTGTGTGTGTGTGTGTGTGTGTGTGTGTGTGTGTGTGTGTGTGTGTGTGTGTGTGTGTGGGTCTACCTTGCTTAATAGAAATTACACTTACCCAAATTTGAAAAAACGCAAGGTGACTTCACCAAAACCTTATTGTTGAGAATCAACGGATCACGGGTATTTTTTCTAAGGGAAAAGAACCACTTGGCCACCAGGGTGAACTTTGCCCTTTTCCCCTGTGTAGTGTGATCTCGGAGTTTGTATATTTAGTTGGGAGGGCACAGCCCCCCACTTTAATGGGTTTAATTTGCTCCCGTTTTTTTATTTTTTCCTGGTGGCCAAGTGTTTTTTTTTTCCTTAGAAAAAATATCGGTGATCCTTTGCTTTGCAATACTAAGGTTTTGGTGAAGTCGTTTAGATTTTTAGTGGTTCAAGTAAGTGTGAATTCGATTAATGAAAGTAGACCCGTATGTATATATATATATATATATATATATATATATATATATATATATATATATATGCATTCATAGGTTCATAGGTAAGCAGTATGCTAACTGCCGTTGGGAGCCATTTTAAGCCTAACCAATTTCCCTTTTTTGTGCTTAAATTCCATTTGATTAGAGATTGGCCTTACCTGTTCCTATATTTAAGTCCATATATGATAGCTCTTGTTCTACATTTCATTCAATCACATCTGACTGAACAAATCTGACAGAATTCAGAAATCACATTTCACTGAAAACTCATTTGCCTGAATCATGACTGACTGAAAATTGTAAGTAAAGAAGAAACAGTTCACTGTGTTTTTTTTTTCCTTTTCTCAACTGTTGTGCATTCATGGAGGACTGCCTCACATATTCCAACCTTGCAAGGCTTAACCATCAGTTACTCCCCTATAGAAGAACATTTTTACTTTATCCTAACTCACCCAGTATAGATCTTCACCTACTTTTTATTTCTGATTCCTCAGCTTTTGCCATAGATCTTTGTTTTGTATGTAGTGTTTTTCAAATCGTAGAGTACTGTAATTGATTAAATGGATAAAATCCAACTAAAATTTCATATAAAATATAAGAATATCAACTATTAAAATTATTTAAAATATAGCTCCCAGATAGGATCATTTTAGAGAATGGTTGTATCACATCATGAGGCAGTTGTGATGTCATTCCTTGGGTATCTGGTTACTTCTAATTGCAATACGTCATCAGGAAAGGATGTCCGTCAAGCAGAAGTCATCATTCGAGGACCCCATTAGAAATTTCCACTGTTGTGTCTGTGCCTGCCATCTGTGTTATACTCCTAGTGTATATCACCTGCACTTCTGAAAAAAGGTTAGATGACTTACCACATTACTGGCAACATGAGCTCATTAGTGAAAGCAGAAGGTTAGAAAGGTTAGCATGAACGTGATGTCCTGCAGTCGAATGTCAGATGCCTTCTTAAAGTGAAAGAGCTAGGGAGAGGTGACACTTCTGAATGAAGGCTGTGGGGACCACAGTTAGCACACTTACATACTTAGCCCATTTAGATACATTTAGATACATTAGGGATGCATGTGTGGAACTGCATACACATCACTGTTGCCACTGCATTTGTGGCAACCTTAAATGTCAAATTAATTTATGATATTCTAACTTTTTCTCCCAACTATACCCTCTGAAATTTTTTTGGCACATTTGTAAAAGAAAAAAAAAGTTCCAGGAAGCAAATTTTCATTTCTGATATTTTGATACATGAATTATTGATGTAAGTGGGAGGTTGGCATAATGGTTAAGGTGTTTACCTTATAAACATAAGGTGCAGGGTTTGATTCTCACATAGGGTAATTGGCTAGGCTGAAAATGGCCACAGGGGCAGTTAGCTTACTACTAATCTATGCACCTATAATGAATTTTAATAAAAAACATTATGGTATATGGTTCTGGTGACTTAAAAAAATGTAATTATAGCCATCTAGTGGTCACACAGATGCATGTTAATTAATTTAAAAGTGATTTCTAGGGCAGATTTGATTGATACTTTAATTGAAATTCAGTTGTTCACTAGAAAATTAAATGTTGGGATTTTTTTTAAATTTTCATTCAAGTAGGGAATATCTACCAACTGTCAAATCTTTACACAAGTGAAGTGTTTTTATTCCCCCTTTACCCATCTCTAAATGTAATTGACCACTTGTATGATGTTGGTATTAGAGATATATGCAACTAGTAGACTACTAAGTGATATTTTAATTTTTAGAAATGAAGAAAGAAAGTTGTTGTTTGAGTTCACTCAAGACAAATCTGTCTGTACTATGTAACCAGACAAAAAGGCAGGATTAGTTTTGATGGATTTCATTGACTACACTAGTAAGAAGCAAAATGTGTTAATGGACATTGACTTGTGTAAGAAGGTTTCTAAGAACAAAGTTAATATAATTTATTCACATATTGATGGTGTCGTACTTGCTTTGTGAATGCAAAAACAACTTTCAAGGCTGCATATCATCCCTTTGAATAAGGATCTTGTTATGACTTCTATGTCTGGAATTCCTAAAGAGTGTACACCTTTGTGTGGGTATCTATACAGAGTTCACCTGGAGCTTTCCTCTGCCCAGACTTCAGCTGGAGCTTCCCAGGAATGGTAGAACTGTACAAATTATACATGCATGAGTGATCAGGAACTTGGAATCTACATAGAGGAACCTACATGAAACCCTAAGAGGAATGACCGGCAATCAGGAAATGGTCCACAAATAAAGTATGTCATAGCAGAGTTTGAATTTGCCACATCAAAGGTAGTCAAAAAGTTTTCCATACTTAAACCCAAATGGTATATTTTTTTGGACAGAGGTTGTTCTAACAAGTGCAGGACCATGGTTTAAATGCAAAATGTGCCAGCAGTGCTACATTTAAGTTCAACATTAAAACATCAGTAAGTCTGGCCTTTTTTACCTGCTGAGGAAATCCTTGATGTGTATATAATCCTACAGTTGCAGACAACAGACTGCTATGCCTCATTCTTGTTTATTTGAAACACAATTATATCCTGGTCCACCCACAAAAAGAAATAAATACCTTAATTGGGGTGGGGGTTGGCATAAGTGAATAGGTCTGGCATAATGGTTTAGGCCTTTATCTCATAGGCACAAGGTACAGGGTTTGACTGTGGTCTTAGGTTCTTGGTTAAGCTTAAAATGGCCATTTAGGGTAGTTAGCCTATACTCCATCTACGAAGGTATAAGAATCCAAATAGTCTACCTTTTCATCCAAAGGTATCAACTATGGAGTCAAAAACTGAGTCTATAGTCATTTTTATTTCTGCAAAATTATTATTATTTTGTTTTGTGAAACATAAATATGTTCTGAGGGATTCAAGACACTTTTTAGATGGTCACAAAAATATTGCAATTGAAGAGGAAATTATAGGGGGAGAGCTTTGTTGTCTGTTCATTCAGAAATGTTATTCAAAGTGTACAGGTAGTGCTCTCCCTGTGGTGACTTTTATGAATTCCCCCACTGCTGTTGTTAAGGATTTATTTTTAGTGATACTGTATTCAGCAAATGTTAGTTTGGTGTACAAAAGGTCTTATTACAGAAAAAAAGCTGTCTGATTTGGACATAAAATGTATTGGTCACACAGATGAATGTTAATTTATTTTAAAGAAATTTTACTTTTGCTACAGCCTCTAGGATAAATTAGTTTTAGACAGTAATTGTTATTATTTTTGAAAGTTAATACTTCTGTCAACTCAGGGGTATGCCTATGGGAACTGCATCCATTATATTTTTCCCCACAGACAATACTGTGGTTTTGTGAGAATAAGTTTGTTTATAAGTCAGTTTATGAAAAATATCTAAAATGCAATCTGTGTTACTTGGATGATATATTTAACCGATGGACAGTTACTGTTACTGCTTTTAAATAACATTTTTCAATATCTAGAAACCACATATGAATTTTAGGGTCTCTACATTGTTAGTGGCTGTTTAGATGCAACTGTTTCTAAGGATGTTGTAGATATGAAATATAAATGCATTTATCTTAAACAATGCCTGCTTACACTATGGTAGTTGCCTTCCATATTAGCAAACACAGATATGGTAAGTAGCCATATGGTATGAATTTGGAGATTAATAACTAAGTGCAATACACTTCAGTAATACATCCTGATATGAAATTGGCAGTTTAAAAATGATATGTTATTATGCTGTCTTAAACAGGTATTAGATAAGGTGTCTGAGAATGTTTGCGCCATCAAAAAGAAAAAAAAGAAAATGAAAAACAGATTTGGCAAGAGCAATGATGTTACCTTTTTCAAATGACACTGAGGGCAGTTAAAGCTCTCCGCTGTACAAATTGACATGTTTCTTAATGGGTACTAGGCTCAGCTGGAGATCAGTTATTTTTCTGAAGATACTGAATATATAGTAAGTACAAGGACTGTGCTTGATATTTATGCATTTTTGTTGTTTTTCTCTCTCTTTTTTTTCTTTGTCCTCTGATTAAACGTTGTTTGGTCATCTTCAGTGATGGCTAATAAAACTGATTTGAATATTTCGATAAATGATAAATTCTTAATGTGCAGACTGGTGTTTAGTAATGTAACAAAAAATTTAAATCTAAAAATGGCACATGTTCTAAAGGTACGTTTAAAGGAAAACCACAAAGCTTTCTACAGCTATGTCTGTAAGCTCAGGGGAAGTACGCTGCGATGCACAGAACTAAGGACTAAGGACAGGACATCAATGCACTTTCCAAGACCCAAAATATTGCATTGATGGGCCTTGAAAACATACCGGGTTGTCTAATAAATAGCATGAAACATGACTTCCTGTTGTCCACTTGAATCACCTTTGAATTGAAGTCAGTAGTCAGGTTTTGTGCCCATGGAAGATGGCTACATTCATTACCTTGCACAAAGGAGGTCAAACCACTGATCTGGGTAGCTACAGGCCCATAAGTCTGACCAGCCACATATATAAGGTCATAGAAAGAATCATCATGGACATGATAAATGAGGTCATAACTAACCTGCAAATACTGAAACTATCACAGTTTGGTTTTGTTAAAAGAAGGTCATGCCTATTAAATTTGGTGGACTTTTTCGAGAGGGACACCAAAGCATTGGATGAAGGCAAGACTGTGCACATAGTTTATCTCAACTTGGACAAGGCTTTTGATACAATACCCCACTCAGGCATTATAGACAAGCTCAATAATTTAGGTATAACCCCTTTATCACCCCCCTGGATAGCTAACTGGCTCACTGATAGGCCCAGGTGGTCAAAATAGGTGAGGCCACGTCCACCAAGAGGACAGTCACTAGTGGAGACCCCAGGACTCAGTACTGGTCCCACTCCTTTTGGCATTTATTTCTCTGACATAGAAGTAAATGCTGAAGGTTTATGGCTGACTAAGTTTGTAGATGATTACAAACAGGGGCTTATCATGACCTCCCTTGCAGACACTAGCATTCTTCAAGAAGGCCTATTTCTGAATAACAAATGGTGCCAAAGCCATGGTCTTAAACTGAATGCTAAGAAGTGCATACTTGTGTTATTTGGGAACTCAATCATCTGTGCTAATGCCAGTGGTCAGTGTTCTGGGTGTGCACGTAAATAAGAGCATGGCATCTAGTTACAAAGAGGTCAGTATCCCACTGTACTCTGCCCTTATCAGACCAAAAATGGAGTACAATGCTCTCTTCAGTATGTACCTGATCAGGCATATGCAGCAACTAGAGCAACCTCAGAGGTTCCTTACAAAAAGAATACAAGGTACAATAAACTTGCCTTATGCAGAGTGCCTTAAAGCCTTTTCCCTCTACTCAGTCTCCTATAAATTGCTGGGGGATGATCTATAGTTGGCTTATAAGCTATCTAAAAACCCCACACTTGCATATTAATATGTCACTGTTAGAAATACAAGGTCTAGGGACCTGAATTTTGTCTGTGACTTAAACAGAACATGCAGGAGATACAGATATGTGTCCTAGAGACTGCCCCTCCTATGGAACAGGCATCCCATCCATGTGAAACTGAGTTTGTCTATTACCCAGTTTAAGTGCAGCCTAGGTCAGTGGATGGGGACTAGGAAATGTATACCTGGCCTGGCACCCATGTCCCTTATGGACAGAAGTAGCTTATAAATACCTGTCCCTCGATGTCCTGTTTTTGATACAAGACATCATTATTCTTTTGGGAAAACTTGGCTAGGCTTAGAAAGGCCCCGGGTCTTTAGCCTACTAACAATCTATGAATCTATGAATATGTGGGGTAAGCAAACAGTATCAGTCCAAAATAGATGGACCAAGCATTACAGTGGAAAATTATCCAAATGTCCAGAAGTACATGTCCAGTGAGGCATTCTACATTGTTAAAATGGAGACACAGGATATACAAGCGTGACTATGATATTAAGTAATTGATATGAATACTACTCTAAGTAAACATTTGCAGACATGTATTAATTACAAAAAGAAAATAATTAGTTTTTGCTTTAGGGAAAAGTGCAAAAAATACTTCAGAGAGGATAGCTAAGAGAATAAAACAGGCTATGCCCCTGTGCTTCATCTTAGTAACATGTACTAACCCTAACCCTTACATAGCCCTTAATTATCTTAGCCATACAACTTAGGTTCATAGGTTCCTAGGTACATACTAGGTTATTGATCTATGAAGTTCTAAACAGGCTAGCATTATATTTTCATGGTAGTTGTATGAATAACCCAGAGGTGGGCAGAAAAATGACATGTTGACACATTTGCTTATTGCCCCATGAGTGACATGGGCACTAAACAGGAGTGAATTTGTGGTTACCTATCCATTCATCAAAATTACATCTCAATAGAATAAGAGAAGTGCTTTACTTTATGATGAGTGTAAGATGATTCCATAGAAGTGGTATTCTGTGTGATACATACCTGTCCCTGCAACATGTTCTACTAATTCTGCAAAAGAGATTGAGATCCCATGAGCATCTGTTTATAATACCATTGGACTTGTGAATGTGTAATAAAGATGACAGATAGGTTCTACTGAGGGTCTACATTCAAGGCAGAGGTAGCCTGTATGATACCAAGAAGAGGGACATGGCTGTGAAATGGTCTGCATAGTTTTTTTATGATTTAGGCCCTTGATTTTTTTTTTTTGAGAGGCATTGCAGTTGTTCCAGTTTCAACAACAGTTTGGATATGTGCATAGTGAAAGGGGCATTATACGCAATAATCAGCCTAACAAGTGCCTATTACAGTGGAAAAATTACATCCCTGGACCTGGACACCACACCTTTAGTTATAAGCTGTGAGATCAGACAGTTCATTGTCAACATAGGTTCCCTGATCCCCAACCACAGGATTGGTTTTTAAGGGTGTGTTGTCAATGTGATATTTACAAGGGGAGTCATTCTTACAAAGGACATAGTTATAATTTCTTGGCATTTATTTAGTTTTAGGTCATGGTTTTGACACCAATTACTTGTTTGCAGGATCTTCGTTTCCTCTCGAGAATTTATGACAGCACCAAGTTTGTAGTCATCTGAAAACTTGGTCAGCCACAAACTCTTAACATTTGCTTTCACTTCTGAGAAGTAAATGCCAAAGCGGAGTAGCTCAAGAACTGAACCATGGCTATTCCACTAGTCACTGGTCTTTGAAGGAGGTATAGACACCAAACCTTACTTCCTGCATTCTGTTTATAATGCAGTTTGCTATCCAAAAAGTTACATACAGATTAACACTTAGCTGGGAGTTTGTCTATGATGCCTGAGTGTGAGATGGTATTGCTCACCTTTGTGAGGTCCATCTTTGCCGTGTCCACTGATTTTCTCTCTTCTATTACTTTAATACCTGTTTTGAAGAAGTCAACCAGGTTAAGCAGACAGGACCTGGTCTTGATGAATACAAACTGGGTTTACTTGCAAATGAGACTGGTAAGGCTTATGGGTCTCTAATTATGCGGGTCCACTGAAGCCCCACCTTCGTGCAAGAGAATGAATGTTTTTGTCCTACATTCATCTGACATGCAGCCTGTTTTGATGTTGATTTTAAAAGGCTCTTCTAGGGGGACTGACAAGTTGTATTTCAAGCTAACCAGCAGGTAGCCTGGTATGTTATCTGTCCCCATAGATGAAGTGTTATTGGCCTTAGATAACACCTCGATAACTTGCTATGGGAGATTTGGGGAGGGTTTGTGGATGTGGGTATGTGATCTTAGAGTATTGGAGGGAGAGAGTGGTGACATTTGAGCTATGTTTGCTAGAAGACTGTCTATGTCCTGTGGGCCTGAGTTTGTGATATCATTTACCATTAGCTCTAATTAGCTCTACACAGTGCTGGGCATTGTTTCTGAGAATTCTGTCATAGTTAAAGAAGTCTTTGTAGTAATCCTTCTCCTGGGTGGTTATTTTTACTTCATATCTGGTGTTATAGGTTTGTGGGTTCATAAATATATACTAGACTAACAACCACCAGGGACTTTATAAGCCTAGCTGCTCAACTCATCGCAGTTGTGTCCCTATGTAATATGGGTGTCTATTTGGAGAGGTATGTTAGTTAGGAGGTTGCTGAAAGCTTACTAGTGGGCATGTTACTTAGAGAATATTTACTGTTGGCCTCTGTTTACCAGAGATGTTGTAGCCAAACTATGGGTGAAATTTACTGTCTACATATGTTCCCAGAATCCTAACTACTGGGTCAACTCTTAGGCATGGTCTTTATTGAAGGAGCAATTAAACTAGGTGGACTTTTTCCCAAATGGCACTATAATGCATTTCTTGGCATTGGGTTTTAATCTGTGGCTTTGGCGCCAATTATTTGTCTGTGTAAGTCCCTCCTGCAGGATATTAGTGTCATGGGGACTCTGTGTTAGCTCCCAATTTGCAGTCATCTGCAAACTTGGTGAGCCAGAGACCCTTGACATTAACCTTGACCTCTGAGAAGTAAATTCCAAACAGTAGCAGGCCCAACACTAAGCCCTGAGGTACTCCGCTGGTGATTGTTCTCTTGATAGAAGTGGTCTCACTAATCATGACTTCTTGGATCCTATCTTGAGCAAGCTGTTAATCCAAGGAATTATTTAGGGATTTATGCCTAGTTTTGTGAGTTTGTTGACTCTACCTGAGTGTGGTAATGTAACTAGGCAGTATGCACTGTTTTCCCCTCATCCATTGCCTTGGTGATCCTCTGAAAGAAGTCTACCAAGTTAAGTAGGCATGACCTTTCTTTGACAAAAACATACTGGGATGGGTCCAGTGTTTGTAGTTTGCCAATGTCTTTGTTGATTATTTCTATGATAGTTCATCCCATGGCTTTGAATACTATACTAGTCCGACTAGTGGGTCTGTAGTTTCAAGGGCTGGTTAATGGTCCACTCTTGTGAAGAAGGATAACTGTTGCTGTCCTCCATTCATGTGGTTCATAGCCTGTTTTGGTTGATTTGATCAGGGCCTCAAATTCTTTGTTTAGTTTAGTAAAAGCATTTTTGGCATCTTGAGAGTTAGAGTTATTTTTGCATGCAATGAGTTTTTTTCTTTTATTATAAATCCGTTTATATTAGCATTCTACTGCAGGGATTTATTTTTGAACTTGGGATTGTATTTAATTCTGAGAATGACAGATGCATCCTTACAGCTATCTGTACATGCATTGAATTTGTCAGTAAAGGATTCCACATAAGCAGAGGGGTCATCAAGATGGAAGGGGCTTTTGAACTTATCAAGTCATCACTCATTTTATTAAATTACATTTTACATAATCTTGGAATGCCATTGTACTGGAAGATGCTTCAGGTTTTAGACTTACAGGGAATATATCTGACTTGACTGTCTGAACCGCCCAAGTAGGAAGTTACAGCTGGTGAAGAGCAGAGCTGGCCCATATTTGTAAGGACCAAGTCCAGAATTTTATCACCCTGGTTGGTGTGTGGAGTAATCGATCTAAAGAGCTTGTATTAATGAAGTCTTGAAATCTCTGGACATACATGTTTAAGGGTGTGTAAGCATCTCAGTTGATAGAGGGGTAGTTGAAGTTTTCTAGGAGAAAGGTGTTCAGTTTAGTACACAGGGACTTGATAGTAGTTAGGTAGGAGGTATGGACCAAGAGAAACATACAGGGGGTCCTATAATTAGTTATGATTTGATAAGTGGTTTTGTTTATAGCAAGTTGGGCATGGAGGACTTCTAGGTGATTGTCTTGTTTAACTGGACGTAAGTTTTTTTTAAGAATATGGAGGCGCTGGTGCCTTTAGTACCTTTGTGTAAGATGGAAGGCCTGATCATGTAATAGGCTTTGAAACCCTGCACTGATGAACTGCTTTCACTTATCTTGAACCAGGTCTCTGTGGTGATGCATATATCAGTGTTTTCAAGGGTAGAGTGCTTGCAGATTGTGAACTTTCTCATTAAGGCTCCTAGCATTGAGCAGCGATACTTTAATGTTGTAAGGATTCTTTGTAGTTATGTTGGAAACTTTAGAAAACTGACATTGCCTAAAAAAGGCACTATAGAGATGGACAAGGATTTAGCCTATATAAAGAAGCCTTGGGGTGAGAGGTATAGGCAAAACAGTTTGGACTGTCTGTCATCTCTTCTCAGACAGATATATAAATTTTGCACCCTATTTGAACAACACCAGAAGCTAAGCCAATTTTTGTAATCAATCATCTTCTGTTGAAATCAGTCATCTTCTGTTCATATTGTGGCATCATTCTTGGTAATGGCAGAATACTGCTCAGATCTAGGTTCATACCTGCCTCAGGCACGTATTCCAAGAGCTCCATCATGTCTCTCTTTATATTGTCCAAAGAGGTATGTCTGAAGTCATTCACACCCATGCATACTATGTTTGTGTCATATGTGTACTTCTTTTGCAAGTACTTGAGTGCTTGGATATTGTGTTGAATCCTAGCACCTGACAGACAACTAACAGTAGCCCTTTGTTTGCACAGACAGGTGAGTGCAGCATCAGATGTCTCACTATGGAGTCACCTATGACCAGGATATTCAATCGTATGGAGGTTTGCCTTATGGGTTTTTGAAGTGAGTCAGTGTGTTTCATGGTAGGTGCTGCCTATGTTGTGCGCTTGTGAGGTTGCTTTGGGTACTTGTTTCTTAGG